>NC_037335.1:38790412-39090933 GCF_002263795.3 Bos taurus | reverse complement strand
CCTCCTTGGTTGCGCGAACCCCCGGATCTGGACACGTCCTCTGGCCAGGGCTCCGGGGGGGATGCCGTCGCTGCTGCCCCAAATCCCTGCACCTCCCTGCGTTGGGCCGGCGGCCGCGCACAGTGCGGACCCCACGCGCTCCTTCGGCCGAGCCCAGATTTTCCTTCCTCTCTCTTCCCCCTTTCGCCGAGGAACAAATTTGGTTAAACTTTCCACAACTAGGAATCTGGCCGCTGTTGTGTTCCTAGTCCTACCTTGCTTTAAAGACCATTGTTTTGAAGTTGGGGAAAGCCTGTTGGGCTTTACCCAGTCAGTGCCAGACTTGACATGCGGTGATAACATTTCTACAACTACAGCCAGAGGTTTTTTTTTTTTTTTTTTAATACTGAAGGTCTGATAACCCAATTCCTCGCCTTACCCTAACATCTCTCCACTTTTAGGTCAGTTATTTTCTCTGCAGCTCTTGGACTCTTCTGTAGAGAGTTATAGAGGGGTTAGTAGGAGCGGAAGTGGGACTCAATCTCTCCGCTCGCCTCTTGGTATTCGCACCTGGAAGTAATAAGATTTGGGAAGCGCTTGAACCAGTGTTCTGTTTTTGCTTTCTGTGAATCGTGCTTTTTTATTTCTTGTATCTAATTAGTGAGTGGTTGAAAGAATAACTTAAAAAATAGCTGGTGGGTTTCCTTATTTTCCTTGAACGCTGCTACAGGTCTGTTTATAAGCAACAGAATAGAGTATAAAAATTTTCCCCCACCTTCCCAAGAGAAGGCGGTGCTAGTGTATGTCAGAGTGAAGTTGTTATGCCTTGAAAGCTGATTTTTACCAGGTGGAAATAGGTTTCGATCTTAGCTTTGTTAGATACATGTGAAATACTGGGTTTAATCAAATTAGTTAAAACTGTCAAATCTGTGTGACTATTTGAATGTCTGTCTATGCTTTGACTATCCTCACACACAGCCCTGGTAAAAGTAATGATGAGATTTAGGTATTTCTGGTATCTTTTATATGACTGTAATAATTAGGTTTTAAATTATAGTGTTTGCCATTAAGTTTTGGTTAATTTTTAAATACGTCTCAGAACAAAACAGGGCTTTGTGTTGTTTTGTTGTCACAAAACAGCAATGTGACACTTCTGTCTGGTGCTTGATTGCATGTTTTTATGTATTGCATATCATCTGGTTCTTAAATGAGATACTAATTCATTTACATCATGTATACCACTTGAGTAATTTCTTTTTTTGTTTGTATATATTATTTTTAAGGCATATAAAAAAATTAGGTGAATTTTAAATTGCCTTCTTAATTTTAGTTCATAATTTCACTCTAATGTAACAAACTGTAAAGCCTGAAATACAACTTTCCTTAACTCCATAAAGGACAGGCCTAACTTAATTTTATCACCCAACGCCTGGTGGCTTAGACGGTGAAGAATCTGCCTGCGATGCAGGAGACTCGGATTCGATCCCTGGGTCAGGAAGATCCCCTGGAGGAGGGAATGGCTACCCACTCCACTATTCTTGCCTGGAGGATTTCATGGACAGTAGAGCCTGGCAGACTGTAGTTCATTGAGTCAGAGAGAGTCAGACAGGACTGAGCGACTAACACAACTTAATTTTAGGTGATTGCAGCCGTGAAATTAAAAGACGCTTACTCCTTGGAAGGAAAGTTATGACCAACTTAGATAGCATATTCAAAAACAGAGACATTACTTTGCTAACAAAGGTCTGTCTAGTCAAGGCTGTGGTTTTTCCCTTGGTCATGTATGGATATGAGAGTTGGACTGTGAAGAAAGCTGAGCACCGAAGAGTTGATGGTTTTGAACTGTGGTGTTGGAGAAGACTCTTGAGAGTCCCTTGGACTGCAAGGAGATCCAACCAGTCCATTCTGAAGGAGATCAGTCCTGGGTGTTCTTTGGAGGGAATGATGCTAAAGCTGAAACTCCAGTACTTTGGCCACCTCATGTGAAGAGTTGACTCATTGGAAAAGACTCTGATGCTGGGAAGGATTGGGAGTAGGAGGAGAAGGGGATGACAGAGGATGAGATGGCTGGATGGCATCACTGACTCGATGGATGTGAGTCTCAGTGAACTCCGGGAGTTGGTGATGGACAGGGAGGCCTGGCGTGCTGTAATTCATGGGGTCGCTAAGAGTCTGACTCGACTGAGTGGCTGAACTAAACTGAAACTTAATATAGGCTTCCCTCATAGCTCAGTTGGTAGAGAATCGTCTGGCAATGCTGGAGACCCCGGTTCGATTCCTGGGTTGGGAAGATCACCTGGGGAAGGGAAAGGCTACCCACATTAGTATTCTTGGGCTTCCCAGGTGGCTCAGTCGGTAAAGAATCCACCTGCAATGCAGGAGATGTGGGTGTGATCCCTAGGTTGGGAAAATCCCCTGGAGGAGGGCATGGCAACCCATTCTTAATATTCTTGCCTGGAGAATCCCCATGGACAGAAAAGCCTGGTGGGCTGCAGTCCATGGGGTCACTGTCAGACATGACAGTGACTAAGTGCAGTACACAGCATAAACTTAATATGAAGGAAGAATAGACCAGAAGCCTGTAGACTACTTTATTTATCTGTAAAAGAAACAAAAATGTTCCTTGACTGTCTTAGGGATATTGTGAATATTGAGAATATCAGGGTTTTTTGTGTGTGTTTTGTTTTGCTTTTGGACTTAGATACTAAACAAATCTACGGCAAGTCCTGGTCAACGTAAAACTGGTCATACCCCTTTCCTTCAAATTCCAATGGTGCTCATAGATTGCCGGGGCCACTATCATTAAGATTGTGCAAAAATTTAGGTTGTACAGAGTGTATGGGTTCAGAAGTATGTGAAAGGAAATTCAGGAATACGTTCGAGGAGGCTCCATGGTACTGTAAGTTGACTTATGGTTAGCTTTGAACTCTTGACATCACCGTCACTTTAGAAATCAAGTATCGGATGAGATGATTTTAAAGTTTATAACTGGGTGAATGGGGAAACAGGTGCCAGACTCCAGTGTTTGTTTTGATTTTTTAAATTTCTAAACTTAAACTATGTAAGTTAAACCTATGTAAGTTAACAAACTTCTTTTAAAGTGAAAATACCTCTAGCTAAATTGAGTAGCTATCAGTCGTTCCTATGTAATTTAGAGTGAATGGGTTTAAAATGTTTGCATGAGAACATGAAAGCTTTGATTTTGGAGACATTGTATATGCAAGTAATTTTACAGAATAAAGAGAATTTTGAAGATCTGAAGAAGGGTTTTATGGAATTTGAGGTCTTAAAAGCAGCTTGAGGGCATTTAGAGACATGGAAAAACATGCTCAAAAAGATGTGAGGATATAATACAATTTGCTTTCTTAAAATTTTGTTAGGGCTCTTTTAGTAAGTTAAATTCACTTAGGAGGAATGCATTTTTAAAAAGAGAAAACTAGCCTTGTGGGAGGAACGTGCATTTAATAGTCTGGCTGTTTATTTATTTATTTATTTTAATGTCTAAAAGAATAGCTGCCTGGAAAGTGTTGATTAGACATGAGGCTATGAAAACAGTAAAATAAAATCTCTAAGAATAACGTGTGTATTTTATGGGTCTTCTAGTGAGCTTTTATGTACCTCTTATAGTGACTGATGTATACCGTATGTAGCTGTTTGGGATCCGAGTGTTACAGTCATATCTCTTCAAAATTCTTTCCTGACTTCAAATTTGAGAAGTGTAGTAGAGTGCTTTTTAGATGTGTTGATAACTAAGAGTTTCTGTCATTTTGCTTTTGATTTCATTTTTAGTGTGAGGGTGTGACTCATTTTCATTGTAACGTGTTGGTGTAAATTTGCTTTCTCTACTTAGTGATTCTACTTAGGAGTTTTAAACTACTTGAATTTACAACAGAGATCATTCATATATTTTGGAACCAAAAAAGGGGACTCCAAAAAGTTTTGGTATGTCTGTTAGATTGAGGTGCTAGAGATGCGAGTTACTTGATGGAGCAGTTGATGTATTTCTGCCAAGGGTATTGTAAAAGGACTGATTTCAGCTTTGAAGATGAAGCTGCTGTTTAAAGCACATTATGATTTATGATTGACATGGGGGTTGTAGGAGATAAATTGTGTTTTGTACTGTATCAGAGAGCCTAGAATTATTCCTTTAATATACTACTTAACTGTGACTATAAAAGTCTCTGTGAACCACAGAATGATACTTTAGAATGCTGTAATTCTAAATTAATCTTATCTTAATTTTCAGGTCATTGATTATTTTAAATATATGAACACTTTCTGTGAAAAAGATAGTATCAATAGGCAGCGTATGAAAAGGATTAAGGGGACATATTGTATGTGAGAGAAAAACATTATGTTCAAAGATGCTAGTATGTTAATATAAATGAAAATTTTGTGAGTTATCACTGCTAATAAAAAGGTGAAATAGGTAGAATTACTGGACTTATGAAATATAATAAATTGTCTTTGAGCACCCTGAGTGAAAACTTATCCTCTTTTTGCTGTGTACTAATAATGGAAAACAATGAGACAGATATTCAATCAGGTGTGTGGTTAAGATGTCATGGAAAAACTCAAACAAACTTTTTGGTTAACCCAACAATTTGTACCTGTATTTTTTCCAGCTCTCTCATTTCTCACGCTTTCAACCCTATTTTGTTAATGCCTCCAAAGAGCCTTCCTTATAAACCCACTGCTTGGAAGTCATTTAGGGTTCACTGTTGGTTAAAGGATGAAGTTCAAAAACTCCTTGGTTTAGTATCAGAGACTTTCCTCTCTTGGAATGCTCTCTTGCCCTGTCTCTGCCTATCAGAATATTACCCAAACCTTAGCTTCTGTTGAAATCGTGCTCTGAGTCATTCTTTATTTACTATAATTGTTTTTGATGAACACTGTTATTCATTGAGTTCATTGTTTTTTATGAACAGTACTGTTTGTAGTGTAGTTTTTCACACTTGGTTTATTTTTCCAACTGGATTGTAAGTTTCTGGAGAGCACAAGTGATCTTAATTTATTTTAAATTGAAGTATAATTGATTTACAATATTATGTTAATTTATAAGTAATCTTATTTTGTATTTATGTTTTGCACAAAGATGTTTAGTAAGCATTTTAAAAATAATTTAAGATATCTGTCCTATGCATAACACATACTTTTTTCAAGTTTTAATAATTTGAAGATTTTTAAATGTTGACATGTAACTTTAAAAATGTGATGATATTAAATTACAACTTAAAATCAGAAAAAATTGTGTTAGGGTTATAAAAGTTAAGGTTAATTAAATGCTTTTTTATTATACCCAGCCCAAATTATATTAGAAAAATAGTACGTTATTCATAATAGCCAAGATGTGGAAGTAACCTAAGTATCTGTCAATGGATGAATGGATAAAGAAGATGTAGTTTATATGCATAATGGAATATTGTTTAGCCGTGAGAAAGGACATCTTAAACTATTTGCAGCATATATGGAAGGACCTAGAAGGCATTATGCTAAGTGAAATAAGTCAAAGAGAAATTATGTATATATCACTTACATATATGCGATCTGAAAAAGCGAAATGGATAGAAACATACTAGAATGGTGGATATGAGGGGCTAGGGAGTGGTGGAAAAGGGGAGATGTTGATAGGAGAGCGTAAACTTCAAGCTGTAAACTGAATAAGTTCATGTACAGCATGGTGATTATAGTTGATAATACTGTATTATATGCTTGAAAGTTGCTTAGATGAGAGTAGATTTTCAGTTTTTTCTCTACAAAAAAAGAAATGGTAATTGTGTAACATGATGCATGTGTTAGCTAAGACTGGTGGTAATCTTTTTGCAATGTATAAGGGCATCAAATCAACATGTTGTACATCTTAAACAGTGTTTATGCGAATTGTATCTCATTAAAGCTGGGCAGGGGTGGTAGTGGAAGTGCTACCTTATAAAGGGTCTTTCTTTAATTATTGGGTAATCTGCAGCTTGCCGGAACTTAAATTACTGTGCAGTATTATATATAGCCAGTTGAACTCCTTGTTCCCAATGTATATTTATATTGATGTGATCTATAATTTGGTAGTGGGACCACGTGTGTGTGCTTTTAGTTTTTCAGTCATGTCTGACTCTTTGCAACCCCATGGACTGCAGCCCACCAGGCTTCTGTGTCCATGGGGATTCTCCAGGCGAGAATACTGGAGTGGGTTGCCATTGGCTTCTCCTGGGGATCTTTCCAACCCAGGGATCGAACCCAGGTCTTCCACATTCCAGGCGGATTCTTTACTGACTGAGCCACCAGGGATAGGTAATCTGTTATTTGTGTGGATTTATTTCAGATTTTTGAGATCAGTATACATCTTTGCGTGTCTCAGAAAGGGCAACGGTGGGGGAAGAGTAATTTGGTTCTTCACTATAGGCCTCCTTATCTAGTGTTTGACTCTCAGTGCTGGAAAAAATGTATGGAATATTCATACACTACATTTCAGCTTTCTAGATTATCTCCCTCCTTTAGTCTGTGATTCACTTATTTATCTAAAGTATGGTCTCAAAGTAGTACAAGTTGCCTGAGAGTCTAGCAGCCTTTAGTTAAAGGTATCTAGCCAGTGAACATAATTTTCATACTAAATTGCCACAAGGAAGAAATTAACTTACCCTGTATATCAGGGTCCAAAATAACGATGTTCCCAAATGAAAAAAATTAAGATTAGGGCCAGTCAGAAACTAACAGCAGCATCAGTAGAGGTGCATGCTTAATGTCAATCAGTATAGTTTCCATTTACTGCATCTTTTAATCACTGAAATAAAAGCTTCTATAAGATTCAAGTCTGTGATTGAGAAGGCTTTCTTTTCTGGTTATCACCTGCACTCTGAAGAGATTTGGTGTGGGCTGGTTCTAAGACTGAAATGTAGTAAGCCTGGGTTGACTACAACCCCAAAACCTTTTGTGCAAGTTATGGCACAGTATTACAGGGACCCCTGACTTTCCTGTGAGAAAAGAGGACCTTGAGGTGAGATGGAGAGGAAGGAGTTCAGTGCTGATGGTCAGTGTAGTGGAAGAGATTTTAGTGACTGGATTCCCCTCCTCTTACTTCAGATCCTAGTGAAATGGAACGTAGACCTAAAGTGGAACTACTTGTTGGGAGTCTCTAGTGCCAATCCATGAAAGCTGGAGAATATACATTTCTAGAAGCCTTGAGTCCCTGTTTAACTTCCCACTATACAGGCACTACAAGCAAAGTTTGAAAAGTTTTGATGCAAACACAGTAAAATAAAATTTAAATACTTACTCTGCCAGACATTGGTGCCAGGATGTCAGCAGTACACAGAAACAGTTCCTGCCTGCATGAAGCTTCTGCTTTGGTGAGGGGAGACAGGCAGCAAACATATCCATATGTCAATATAATGAGTGCCATGGAGAAGAGCAGAGTAAGGCTGTCAGGGAATGTTCGTGTGGCATTGTTATTTTAGCTAAAGATGGTTGGAGAAAGCCTCCTTAGGGAGGTTGCATTTCAGCAGAGACCTTAAAGAACTAAGTGACCAAGCCACGTAGGTATCTGAGAGAAGAACATTTCAGGTAACTTCAGTTCTGTTGCTCAGTCGTGTCCAACACTTTGCAGCCCCATGGACTGCAATACATTGGCTTCCCTGTCCTTCACCAACTTCAGGAGGCTGCTCAAACTCATGTCCATCTAGTCGGTGATGCCGTCCAACCATCTCATCCTCTGTCGTCCCTTTCTCCTCCTGCCTTCAATCTTTCCCAGCCATCAGGGTCTTTTCCAGTGAGTCAGCTCTTGGCATCAGGTGCCCGAAGTATTGGAGCTTCAGCTTCAGCATCAGTACTTTCGATGAATCTTCACAACTGATTTCCTTGAGGATTGACTGGTTTGATCTACTTGCAGTCTGAGGGACTCTCAAGAGCCTTCTCCACCAACACAGTCCAAAAACAGTGAAAAAGTTGGCTTAAAACTCAACATTCAGAAAACAGATCATGGCATCTGGTCCCATCACTTCATGACAAATAGATGGGGAAACAATGAAAACAGTGAAAGACTTTATTTTTTTTTGGTTTCCAAAATCACTGCAGATGGTGACTGCAGCCATGAAATTAAAAGATGCTTGCTCATTGGAAGAAAAGCTATGACCAACTTAGACAACATTAAAAAGCAGAAACATTACTTTGCCAACAAAGGTCCATCTAGTCAAAGCTATGGTTTTTCTAGTAGTCTTGTATGGATGTGAGAGTTGGACTATAAAGAAAGTTAAGCGCCAAAGAATTGATGCTTTTGAACTGTGGTGTTGGAGAAGACTCTTGAGAATCCCTTTGACAGTATGGAAATCAAATCAGTCCATCCTGAAGGAAATCAGTCCTGATATTCATTGGATGGACTGATGCTGAAGCTGAAACTGCAATACTTTGGCAACCTGATGTGAAGATCTGACTCACTTGATAAGACCCTGATGGCTGGGAAAGAATGAAGGCAGGAGGAGAAGGGGATGACAAGAGGATGAGATGGTTGGATGGCATCACTGACTCGATGGACATGAGTTTGTGTAAGCTCTGGGAGTTGGTGATGGTCAGGGAAGCCTGTTGTGCTGTAGTCCATGGGGTCGCAGAGAGTTGGACACAACTGAGCGACTAAACTGAACTGTTGTCCCATGTTCAGTTCTAACTTTTGCTTCTTGATCTGCATACAGATTTCTCAGGAGGCAGGTAAGGTGGTCTGGTATTCCCATCTCTTGAAGAATTTTCCACAGTTTGTTGTGATTCATACAGTCAATGACTGTGGCATAGTCAATAAAGCAGATGTAGATGTTTTTCTGGAACTCTGCTTTTTCGATGATCCAGCGGCTGTTGGCAATTTAATCTCTGGTTCCTCTGCCTTTTCTAAATCCGGCTTGAACATCTGGAAGTCCATAGTTCATGTACTGTTGAAGCCTGGCTTGGAGAATTTTGAGCATTACTTTGGTAGCCTGTGAGATGAGTGCAATTGTGCGGTAGTTTGAACATGCTTTGACATTTTCTTTCTTTGAGATTTGAATGAAAAGTGACCTTTTCCAGTCCTATGGCCACTGTCGAGTTCCAAATTTGCTGGCATATTGAGTGCAGCACTTTCACAGCATCATCTTTCAGGATTTGAAATAGCTCAACTGGAATTCCATCACCTCCACTAGCTTTGTTCGCAGTGATGCTTTCTCAGGCCCACTTGACTTCGCATTCCAGGATGTCTGGCTCCAGGTGGGTGATCACACCATCATGGTTATCTGGGTCATGAAGATCTTTTCTGTAGAGTTCTTATGTGTGTTGTTGCCACCTGTTAATATCTCGTGCTTCTGTTAGGGTCATACCATTTCTGTCCTTTATTGTGCCCATCTTTGCATGAAATGTTCCCTTGGTATCTCTGATTTTCTCAAAGAGAAAGATCTCGAAGAGATCTCTAGTCCTTCCCATTCTATTGTTTTCCTCTATTTCTTTGCATTGATCACTGAGGAGGGCTTTCTTTTCTCTCCTTGTTATTCTTTGGAACTGGGTATATCTTTCCTTTTCTCCTTTGCCTTTTGCTTCTCTTGTTTTCAAAGCTATTGTAAGGCCTCCTCAGACAACCATTTTGCCTTTTTGCATTTCTTTTTCTTGGGGATGGTCTTGATCCCTGCCTCCTGTACAATGTCATGAACCTCCGGCCATAGTTCTTCAGGGACTCTGAATATCAGATCTAATCCCTTGAACCTATTTGTCACTTCCACTGTATAATTATAAGGGGTTTAATTTAGGTCATACCTGAATGGTCTAGTGGTTTTCCCTACTTCCTTTAATTTAAGTCTAAATTTGGCAATAAGAAGTTCATGATCTGAGCCAGTCAGCTCCCCATCTTGTTTTGCTGACTGTATAGAACTTCTCTATCTTTGGCTGCAAAGAATATAATCAGTCTGATTTCAGTATTGACCATCTGGTGATGTCCATGTGTAGAGTCTTCTCTTGTGTTGTTGGAAGAGGGTGTTTGCTATGACCAGTGCGTTCTCTTGGCAAAACTCTCTTAGCCTTTGCCCTGCTTCATTTTGTTCTCCAGGGCTAAATTTGCCTGTTACTTCAGGTAATCTCTTGACTCCCTACTTTTGCATTCCAGTGCCCTATAATGAAAAGGACATTTTTTGGGGAGTGTTAGTTCTAGAAGGTCTTGTAGGTTTTCATAGAACCGTTCCCTGATAGCTCAGTTGGTAAAGAATCTGCCTGCAATGTGGGAGACCCTGGTTTGATTCCTGTCCAAAAGATCCCCTGGAGAAGGGCTAGGCTACCCACTCCAGTGTTCTTGGGCCTCTCTTGTGGCTCAGCTGGTAAAGAATCCGCCTGCAATGCGGGGAACCTGGGTTTGCTCCCTGGGTTGGAAAGATCCCTTGGAGAAGGGAAAGGCTACCCACTCCAGTATTCTGGTCTGGAGAATTCCATGAATGGTTGATGGGGTCGCAAAGAGTCAGACACGACTGAGTGACTTTCAGTTTCACTTTATAGAACCGTTCAGCTTCTTCAGCATTACTGGTTGGGGCATAGACTTGGCTTACTGTGATACTGAATGGTTTACCTTGGAAACGAACAGAGATCATTCTGTCGTTTTTGAGGTTTCACCCAAGAAATGCATTTCAGACCCTATTGTTGACAACAAGGGCTACTGCATTTCTTCTAAGGGATTTTTGTCCACAGTAGTAGATTTAATGGTCATCTGAGTTAAATTCACCCATTCCAGTCCCATTTTAGTTCACTGATTCCTAAAATGTCGATATTCGCTACTGCCATCTTCTGTTTGACCACTTCCAATTTACCTTGATTGGACCTAACATTCTAGGTTCCTGTGCAATATTGTCCTTTAGAGCATTGGACTTTACTTCCATCACCAGTCACATCCGTAACTGTGTGTTGTTTTTGCTTTGGCTTTGTCTTTTCATTGTTTCTGGAGTTATTTCTCCAGTGTTCTCCAGTAGCATATTGGGCACCTGCTGACTTGGGGAGTTCCTCTTTCAGTGTCCTATCTTTTTGCCTTTTCATACTGTTCATGGGGTTCTCAAGGCAAGAATACTGAAGTGGTTTACCATTCCCTTCGCCATTGGACCATGTTTTTTCAGAACTTTCCACCATGACCTGTCTGTCTTGGGTGCCCCTCCACGGCATGGCTCATAGTTTCATTGAGTTAGACAAGGCTATGTGATCAGTTTGATTAGTTTTCTGTGATTGTGGTTTTCCTTCTGTCTGCCCTCTGATGGATAAGGGGCTTATGGAAGCTTCCTGATGTTAGAGACTGACTGGGGGAAACTGGGTCTTGTTCTGATGTGCAGGGTCATGCTCTGTAAATCCTTACTCCAATTTTCTGTTTTGGGACTGTGTTCCCTCCCTGATGTTTGACCTGAGGCCAAACTATGGTGGAAGAAATGAAGATAATGGCGACACACTGCGGCACTCAGTGCCCCGACCCTGCAGCAGGCCACCGTCAACCGACACCTCTGCCAGAGACTCCAGGACACTCACGGGCACATCTGGGTCTATCTCTTGTGGCGTCATGCTCCTTTCTCCTAGCGCACACAAGGTTTTGTTTGTGCCCTCCACGAGTCTTTTTCTCCAGTCCTGTGTAAGTTCTGGCGGCTGTACCGTGGGGTTAATGGTGTCCTTCTCTAAGAGGGCTTATGCCATACCCAGGTCTGCTGCACCCAGAGCCCCTGCACTTGCGGAAGGCCACTGCTGACTCATACTTCCACAGGAGCCACTCAGACACTCAAAGGCAGATCTGGCTCAGTCTCTGTGGCATCTTCTGGTGCGCACAAGGTTTTGTTTGAGTCCTCTGAGCGTCTCTGGTAGGTATGGGTTTTGATTCTAAATGCAGTTTCGCCCGTCCTACCGTCTTGCTGGGTCTTTGCCTTTGCCCTTGGACATGGGGTATCTTTTTTTGGTGGGATCCAGCATTATCCTGTCAATGGTTGTTCAGCAGTGAGTTGTAATTTTGGAGTTCTCGCAGAAGATGAGCGCACGTTCTTACTCCGCCATCTTGGATTGGATTTTTTTCAGGTAAGGGTGATGCCAAGTCCAAAGGTTCTGAGGAAGGAACTGAATGCTGTGACACCAGTATAGTAGAAGAGTGGAAAGTCAGTGTGGCTGGAGTAAAATGAGTAAAGAGGATATTAAGAAATATGTCAGAGACAAGGTTGGGGGTGAGGCATAGGGACATGCACTGATGATGCAGGGCGTTATAGGCCATTGTGAGGACTTGGCTTTTAACAAGCAAGATGGGGGGCCATTTGAAGGGTTTTAGTGTGATGTGATACAACTTAAGTTTTAGTAGTGGCTGGCTGCTGTTTGGATAGCATATACATGGTAAAGAAGTAGCAGCAACAGCAAAATAGTACGAATAATGGCATTTGAAGTCCAGGAAAAATCAGGCTTTTAGGATGGGTATTTGGTATATAGCGTCTTTCCTGGTGGCTCAGTGGTAAAGAATCCTCCTGCTAATGCAGGAGACACAGGTTCAATCCCTGGATCAGAAAGATCCCCTGCAGGAGGAAATGGCAATCCCATGGACAGAGGAGCCTGGTGGTTACAGTATGTGGGATTGCAGAAGAGTCGGAGACAACTTAGCAACTAAACAACAATGGAAAAAGAAGGTCACACAAATGAAGCAGAAAAAAAACATCTAAGTAAAGACATTTTGCTCATCTTCAGTGCTTGTGAATTATTGAAGCAACCCATTTTACTTGTGAATGTTGATTCTGAGTTTACTATGGACTGTGTGATTTACATCATGGGAAGCAAAGTTTGCTGAATTTAGGTTCTTAACAACTCATGATGTTTGTCCTTTCCTCAGAGTAACCTGTACAGCCTAACTTTTAGACTTAAAGTTCTCTTTCAAAATAATTTATATCGTCATTATTCATGGAAAGTTAGCATCACTTGTGTGAATAGAGGGTTACTTGTGAGGAGCAAAATGAATGTTATGAAAAACTAGTTTCTTGCCAAAGGCTCTTACCCTTGCCTTGAGAAGGGCAGTTTGCAGATTACATGAGAGATGGTTAGAAGTACACTATCCCCTCATACAGGTTTCCTCCTTACCAAAGTCGAAAGGATTGAGTAATTGAAAAAGTTTATTTTCTCACATATGATTAAATATTTAATACAGTGTTTATATGTCTCCTAAAATGGTGGTATAGAAAATATTGCATTCATAGCATTCCATTTACTGCTAGATAAAGTATTTATTATGCAGTTTATCAAATTAGAATAAATTTTTTTGTTCAGTTGCTAAGTGGACTGTAGCATGCCAGGCTTCCTTGTCCTGCACTGTCTCCCAGAGTTTGCTCAAACTCATGTCCATTGAGTCAGTGATGCTGTCAAAACCATCTCATCCTCTGTCATCCCCTTCTCCTCCTGCTCTCAATCTTTCCCAGCATCAGTGTCTTTTCCAGTGAATCAGCCCTTCGCATCAGGTGGCCAAAGTGTTGGAGCTTCAGCATCAGTCTTTCCAATGAATATTCAGGACTGATTTCCTTTAGGATTGACTGGTTTGATCTCCTTGCTGATCAAGGGACTCTCAAAAGTCTTCTCCAGTACTGGAGTTCAAAACCATCAATTCTTTGGCACTCAGCCTTCTTTATGGTCCGACTCTCCGATCCGTACATGACTACTGGAAAAGCCATAGTCATTATCAGCAAAATGATGTCTCTGCTTTTTAATATGCTGTTTAGGTTTGTCGTAGCTTTCCTTCCAAGGGGCAAGTGATGAATTTATAATTTAATCTTTTTAAAGTGTTCTAGAATTCAGACTTGCCACAGGGTGAGACAGTTTTTTTTTTTTTAATTGACTAGCAAGCATCAATTGGTTGAAGTCAAGGTATCTCACATTTCTTTTAAGCTTTGCTTAAACCTGTCTCCTTAAGTAATTTGTCTTATTTCCGTCATAAATCATACCTAAATTTGCAAATAAAATTTTGGATATTATTGTAGCTATACTGTAGAATTTACTGTAGCTTAATTTTCAGTTTTATTGAGGTGTATAAAATACATCCCATAAGTGTGCCATGATTTTTAGTAAATTAGTAGAGTTGTGCAATCATCATTACTATCTAGCTTTAAGAGCATTGATAGCAACCTCAAAAGTACTGTGCTCATTTGCATTCAGTTTCTGCTCCCCCTCCAGCCCCAGAAAATTATTGACTGCCTTTTGTCTCTTTGGATTTCGCTTTCCTGTAAATTTCATGTAAACATAACCATATAATATTTGGTCTTGTGTCTGACTTTCATTTAGTATAACGCTTTTGTGGTATACCTTTTTATTGCTGAATATTATTCCATTGTATGGGTATACAATGGAATAATTGTATTCCATTGTAGTCCATTTCCAGTAGTCCATTCATCAATTGATGGATATTTGGATTGTTTCTAATTTGGAACCATTGTGAATAATGCTACTATAAACATCTCTGTATACTTTTTTTTTTTCCCAGTTATATATTATCATTTCTTTTGGGGAGATACCTAAGAGTGGACCTGCTAGGTCATTTGTTAAGTTTGTGTTTAGCTTTTTAGGAAAATGCCAAGATGTTCCAATGTAGCTATAAAATTTTATGTTCCCAACAGCAGTATATCAAGGTTTGTGTTTCTCCACATTCTTGTTAATATTTATTATTGTCAGTCTTTTTGTTACAGCTATTTAGTGGCTTTGTAGTGATAGCTCATTGTGACTTTAGTTTGTATCTTCCTGATAACTAAAAATGTTTAGCATCTTTTCATGTGCTTATTAGCTATTTGTGTGCCTCATTTGATGAAATGTCCATCCACATGCTTTGCCCGTTCCTTTTTTTAAATTGGATCATTTGTCTCATTCAGTTGTAAGAGTTCTTTATATATTCTAGATGCAAATTCTTCATTAGATATGCCTTGCATATATTTTATCACAGTCTGTATTTGTCTTCTCAGTTTCTTAATAGGGCCCTCTGAAGAGAAAAAGTTTGGTTTTGGTGAAGTCTGGATTATCATTTCTTTTATGAGTCATGCTTTTTGTGTCCTATCTAAGAAACCTTTTGCCAGTACAAGATCACAAACATGTTCTGCATTTTCTTTTATAAGTGTTATCATCTGAACTCTTATACATAGGTCTGTCAGATGTTTTGAGTTGATTATCATGAGTGGTTTCAGGTAAAGATCTAAGATCAGTTTCTGTTTTTACATATAGATCCAATTGCTTTAGCGTTATTTGTTAGAAAAACTCTTTTCACTATTGAATTGCATTGGAATATTTGTCGGAAATCTATTGACCATAAATGTAAGGGTTTATTTCTGTATTTTCTGTTCTGTTGATCAGTATGTCTATCATTGTACAAGCATCATCACACTGGAGCTTTTATAGCACGTTGGTGAAAGTCCTACTTCTTGTTTTCAAAATTATTTTGCCTATTCTAAGTCTTTTGCAATTCTATATAGATTTTAGAGTCTTTGTCAGTTTCTACAAAAGAAAGAAAGAAAAACCTTGCTGGGATTTTTCAGGAAATGACACTAAATCAGACACTTACAAACATGAGTGTCTCTTCATTTATTTATATTTTGAAAAGTTTCTGTTGGCAGTATTTTTTTAGTTTGCAGTGTACAGGTCTGTTACTTTTTTTAAGCTTATTTCTAAGTTGTGTTTATCTTCTATGATGGTGTTGTGAATGTAATTATCAGTTTCATTTTCAGATCATTATGACATAGATATGAAATTGATTTTTGTATATTGTTCTGCAGCCTTGCCAAAATTTATTTACTTCAGTAGGATTTTTTTTTTTGGTAGTGAGAACTAATAAATGAATTCAGCAAAATTACAGGACATAAAATCAAGATGCAAAATTCAGTTGCATTTTTATACAGAAACAGTGAACATCCAAAAATGAAATTAAGGAAATAGTTCCATTCCACAGTAGCATCAAAAAGAATAAAATACAGAGTGTGAGGGGAAATGGATTAGGAGTTCAGGATTAACATATACACACTGCTGTGTATAAAATAGATAAGCAACAAGAACCTACTCTTTAGCACAGGAAACTATATTCAATGTCTTGTAATAACCTATAATGGAAAAGACTGTGAAAAAGAGTGTGTGTATGTGTACACTTGATATAACTGAGTCACTTTTCTACATACCTGAAGCTAATACACAGCTTGTAAATTAACTATATTTCAATTTAAAAAATTGATATTAATAAAGAAATACTTAGAATGAAAATTAAAGAGGCTAAAGACGTATGCTAAGAACTACAAAAATTGCTGAAAGAAAGAAGATGCAAATAAATGGAAAGACATCCCATTTTTATGGATTGGGAGACAATGTTGTTGAAATGCCAGGACTGTACTGCCAAAAGCAGCCTACAGATTCAGTGCAATCCCACCAGTGCTTTTTGTAGAAATATGAAAATCCATTCTAAAATTGATACGGAATCACAAGGGACTTCCCTCTTCAGTCTAGCTGAAATTTTATCCATTTTTTAGATCTTTACAGAGAAACAACTTTTGTTTTTACTGACCTTAGTCTATTAAGTTTCTGTTTTCTATTTTATTGATTTCTGCATTGATTTTTTTTTAAATTATTTTCTCCAGCTTGCTTTGGATTTAGCTTGCTTTCCTTTTGCTAGGTTGAAAACTTAGGTTATTGAGACGTTTTTTTTAATGTAGGCATTTTTTTTACCCTTTTTTTAATGTAGGCATTTTAAGCTCTTAAGTTTTCTTCTAAGCACTGTATTAGTTGTATTCCATAATTTTTTTCTTTTGAACATTTTCAAGTTTATAATAAAATTGAGAGGAAATTGACGTTTCCTCCTCTGGGAGATCTTCCTGACCAAGGGATCAAACCTGAGTCTGCTGCAGCTCCTGCCTTTTGATTGGAGTGTTTAGTCTATTTCACGTATGATTATTGATGTGGTTGGGTTTACATTAGATAATTTGCTATTTCTTTTCTGTACTTCAGATGTTTTCTGTTTATCTGTTATGCCTTTAATCGCTTTGATTTCATAAACATACTTTTTGAGTTATTTTACTGATGGTTGCTCTAGCAATTAAAAATGAATCTATTACAATATTATTTCAGGTTGATTCTGAATTAACTCCGGTAAAGTATAGAAAATGTTTCATCCCACTTTTTACTTTAATGCTTTTAAAATGGTAAAATATGCATAATATAAAATTTACCATTTTAATAATTTTTAAATATATAATTCTGTGGCCCTAAGTATATTCATATTTGTGCAACCATTACTTTGATCCATTTCTAGAACTTTTTCATATTGAAACTCCATTTCTGATAAACAGTAATTCCCCATTTCCCCCTCTTCCCAGTCCCTGGCAACCACCATTTTAGTTTCCCTATGAATTTGCCTGTTGTAGAAACACAATGTTTGTTAGTGATAGACTTAATTCACTTAGAATGTATTCAAGGTTCTTCCATGTTATATAGCATGTACCAGAATATGTTACCTTTTTAAGGCTGAATAATATTTTACTGTAGGTGTATATTATAGTTTATCCATTCATATGTTGATGAACATTTGAATTGCATTATTTTGGGGGTTGCTTTCACTTTTTGTGAATAGTACTGCTGTGAACATTAGTGCACAAATATCTGTTTCAGTCCCTGTTTTTAATTCACTTGTATGTATCCAAAGTGGAATTGCTGGATCATATGGTAATTCTCTGTCTGATTTTTTGAGAAATTGCTGGGGTTTTGTTTTGTTTTGTCATACTGTTTTTTCACAGTGGCTGCACCATTTTACATTCCCACCAGCAATACACAGGGGTTTATATTTTCCCACATCTTTGCCAAAACTTTCTTTTTCCTGTTTTTTGTTTGTTTTTTTTTTTTTAATTATAGCTATCCTAATGAGTGCAAAGTGGTATCTCATTGTGGTTTTGATTTGTATCTCCCAGGCTTCCATGGTGACGCAGTGGTAAAGAATTGGCCTGCAGTGCAGGAGATGGTGGAGATGTGGGTTCAATCCCTTGGTCGGGAAGATCCTCTAAAGTAGGAAATGGCATCCCACTCAGTATTGTTGCCTGGAAAATCCCACGGACAGAGGAGCCTGGAGGGCTATAGTCCACAGGGTCATAAAGAGTTGGACGTGACTGAGCTCACATGCACACACATGACATCACTTGTCATTGTGTATGCTCGTTTATATCTGACTCTGTGGCCCTATGGAGCGTAGCCTGCCAGGCTCCTTTGTCCATAGGATTATCCTGGCAAGATTATTGGAGAGGGTTGCCATTTCCTCCTCCATGGGATCTTCCAGACCAAGGAATCAAACCTGAGTCTCTTGCAGTTCCTTCATTGGAAGGTGGATTGTTTACCAGTGAGCCACCTGGATTGAATACCTTGTAATGTGTTTATTGGTTGCTTCTGTATCATCTTTGGAGAAACGTCTCTTCAAATTCTTAGCCCATTTTAAAATCATGTGACTTTCTTTTTGTTGTTGAGTTCTTGGCATTCTGTATTCACAGTTAGCCCTTGAACAGCGTGGGTCTGGCCTGACCCAAACATGTGAATGTTTTTCATTAGTAAAATACTATAGTACTACATTATCAATGGTTGGTTGAGTTCTCAGATGTGGAACTGCAGTGATGAAAGGCCCACTGGTAAGTTATACTGAGGTTTTTGACAGAGGGTCAGTTCCTGCATTGCAAGGGTCAACTGTATTCTGAATATCAATTCCTTATATATATGATTTGCAAACATTTTCTTCCATTATATGGGTTGCCATTGTACTCTGTTGATAGTGTCCTTTGATGTCCAAAAGCTTTTAATATTGATGAATTCCAGCTTAACTATTTTTTCTTTTGTTGCCTGTGCTTTTGGTGTCATGTGCAAGAAATGATTGCCAAATCCAAAGTCATGAAGTTTTTGTCCTGTGTTTTTCTTTTAAGACTTTAATAGTTTTAGCTTATGTTTAGATTTGTGATCCATTTTGAGTTGATTTTTGTATATGGTGTAAGATAAGGATCAAATTTTATTTTTTTCCTTGTGGATATTCAGTTTTCCTGGTACAATTTGTAAAACACTACTTTTTCCCCCCATTGAATGGTTTTGGCACTTGTTGAAAATCCTTTAGCCACGTATGTGATGTATTACTATTAATCTTGGGCTCTCTGTTGTATTTCATTGTTGTGTATGTCAGTCTTTATGCCAGTGTGGTACTATTTTGATTACCATAGCTTTGTATTAAGTTTTGAAATCAGAAAGTGTGAGACCTCCAACCTTCTTCTGTTTTATGCTTGTTTTAGCTACTGAAGTCCCTTGAGATTCTGCAAAAAACTGGTGTAATTTTGATAGGGCTTACTTTGAATCTGTAAATTGCTTTGGTATTATTGACATCTTAACATTGTTTTTTAACCTGTGAACATAAGGTGTCTTGCCATTTACATGCATCTTCATTTCAGCAATATTTTGTAGTTTTTAGCATACAAGCCTTTCACTTCCTTGTGTAAGCTTAATTCTGAATATTTTATTGTTTTCAATACTACTATAAATGTGATTTTAAAAATTTTATTTGTACACATTCCTTATTACATAGAAATTTAACAGATTTTTGTGTGCTAATACTGCACCTTGCAGTTGTGCTAAATTGTTAATCACTTCTAACAGTTTTGTGTGAAATCTATAGGGTATTCTACATAGAAGATCATATTTTCAGAGAAGAGAGATAATTCTTCTTCTCTTCCAGTTGGGTGCTTTTTATTTTCTTACTGATTTCTCTGGGCAGGATTTCCGGTAATGTTTTGAATGGAATTAGTGAAAGCACCCTTCCTGATCTTAGAGAAAAGCTTTCAGTTTTTTACCCTGCTTATTTAACTTATATGCAGAGTACATCATGAGAAGTGCTGGACTGGTTGAAGCACAAGCTGGAATCAAGATTGCTGGGAGAAATATCAATAACCTCAGATATGCAGATGACACCACCGTTATGGGAGAAAGTGAAGAAGAACTAAAGAGCCTCTTGATGAAAGTGAAAGAGGAGAGTGAAAAAGTTCGCTTCAAACTCAGCATTCAGAAAACTAAGGTCATGGCATCCGATCCTGTCACTTCATGGCAAATAGATGGGGAAACAAAGGAAACAGTGAGAGTCTTTATTTTGGGGGGCTCCAGAATCATTGCAGATGGTGACTGCAGCCATGAAACTAAAAGACACTTGCTCCTTGGAAGAAAAGCTATGACCAACCTAGACAGCATATTAAAAAGCAGAGACATTACTTTACTGACAAAGGTCCGTCTAGTCAAAGCTATGGTTTTTCCAGTAGCCTTGTATGGATATGAGAGTTGGACTATAAAGAAAGCTAAGCACCGAAGAATTGATGCTTCTGAACTGTGGTGTTTGACAAGACTCTTGAGGATCCCTTGGACAGCAAGGAGATCCAGTCCATCCTAAGGGAAATTAGTCCTAAATGTTCATTGGAAAGATTGATGCTGAAGCTGAAACTGCAGTGCTTTGTCCACCTGATGCAAAGAACCAGCTCATTGGAAAAGACCCTGATGCTGGGAAAGATTGAAGGCAGGAGGAGAAGGGGATGACAGATGATTGGATGGCATCACCGACTCGATAGACATGAGTTTGAGTAGGCTACGGGAGTTGGTGGCAGACAGGGAAGCCTGGCATGCTGCAGTCTATGGGGTCACAAAGAGTCCAACATGACTGAGCAACTGAACTGACGACTTGTTTTGTGCCTAACTTACAGTCTATCTTAGAGGATATTATATGTGCACTTGGCAAAAATGTGTATTTTTCTGTTGTATGGAGTTATCTGTGAAATGTTTTAAGTGAAATTAATTAGTCTATGCTGCTGCTAAGTCACTTTAGTCGTGTCCAACTCTGTGCGTCCCCATAGATGGCAGCCCATCAGGCTCCCTCGTCCCTGGGATTCTCCAGGCAAGAACACTGGAGTGGATTGCCATTTCCTTCTCCAATGCATGAAAGTGAAAAATGAAAGTGAAGTCACTCAGCCTTGTCTGACTCTTGGTGACCCCATGGACTTCAGCCTACCAGGCTCCTCTGTCCATGGGATTTTCCAGGCAAGAGTACTGGAGTGGGTTGCCATTGCCTTCTCAGTAATTAGACTATAGTGTTATTCAAGTTACCTCTTACTGATTTTTTGTCTGGTTGTTATGTTCTCAGGTGGGTTTTTTTGAGGTGTTATTGTCATGTAAGAAAGAGATGGGAATACCACACCACCTGACCTGCCTCTTGAGAAATCTGTATGCAGGTCAGGAAGCAACAGTTAGAACTGGACATAGAACAACAGACTGGTTCTAAATAGGAAAAAGAGTACATCAAGGCTGTATATTGTTACCCTGCTTATTTAACTTATATGCTGAGTACGTCATGAGAAACACAGGGCTGGATGAATTACAAGCTGGAATCAAGATTGCTGGGAGAAATATCAATAACCTCAGATATGCAGATGACACTACCCTTATGGCAGAAAGCAAAGAAGAACTAAAGAGCCTCTTGATGAAAGTGAAAGTGGAGAGTGAAAAGTTGGCTTAAAACTCAACATTCAGAAAACGAAGATCATGGCATCCGATCCCATCACTTCAAGGCAAATAAATGGGGAAACAATGGAAATAGTGATAGACTTTCTTTTCTTGGGCTCCAGAATCACTGCAGATGGTGATTGCAACCATGAAATTAAAAGACGCTTACTCCTTGGAAGGAAAGTTATGACCAACCTAAATAGCATATTAAAAAGCAGAGACATTACTTTGTCCACAAAGGTCCGTCTAGTCAAGGGTATGGTTTTTCCAGTAGTTATGTATAGATGTGAGAGTTGGACTATAAAGAAAGCTGAGCGCTGAAGAATTGATGATTTTGAACTGTGGTGCTGGAGAAGACTCTTGAGAGTCCCTTGGACTGCAAGATCCTCATCCTAAAGGAGATCAGTCCTGAGGGTTCATTGGAAGGACTGATGATGTATCTGAAGCTCCAATACTTTGGCCACCTGTTGTGAAGAACTGACTCATTTGAAAAGACCCTGATGCTGGGAAAGATTGAAGGTGGGAGGAGAAGGGGATGACAGAGGATGAGATGGTTGAATGGCATCACTCACTCAGTGGACATGAGTTTGGGTAAACTTCGGGAGTTGGTGATGGACAGGGAGGCCTGTCATGGTGCAGTCCATGGGGTCGTAAAGAGTCGGATACGACGGAGTGACTGAAGTGAACTGAACTGATGTAATGTCTGTATGTTATGAACCCCATAGTAGTACAGTATACTTTATTTTAAAAATTATTATTTTATAGAGTGATATATTTTAGAGAAATTAGAAGGAGGAATGATAAAAATACATTTATTTGGTCTTTTGCACTTGGTTCGTGACATTGTACAGGAGACAGGGATCAAGACCATCCCCATGGAAAAGAAATGCAAAAAAGCAAAATGGCTGTCTGGGGAGGCCTTACAAATAGCTGTGAAAAGAAGAGAAGAGAAGAGCAAAGGAGAAAAGGAAAGATATAAACATCTGAATGCAGAGTTCGAAAGAATAGCAAGAAGAGATAAGAAAGCCTTCTTCAGTGATCAATGCAAAGAAATAGAGGAAAACAACAGAATGGGAAAGACTAGAGATCTCTTCAAGAAACTCAGAGATACCAAAGGAACATTTCATGCAAAGATGGGCTCAATAAAGGACAGAAATGGTATGGACCTAACAGAAGCAGAAGATATTAAGAAGAGATGGCAAGAATATACAGAAGAACTGTACAAAAAATATCTTCATTACCCAGATAATCACGATGGTGTGATCACTGACCTAGAGCCAGACATCCTGGAATGTGAAGTCAAGTGGGTCTTAGAAAGCATCACTACGAACAAAGCTAGTGGAGGTGATAGAATTCCAGTTGAGCTATTCCAAATCCTGAAAGATGATTCTGTGAAAGTGTTGTACTCAATATGCCAGCAAATTTGGAAAACTCCACAGTGGCCACAGGACTGGAAGAGGTCAGTTTTCATTCCAATCCCAAAGAAAGGCAATGCCAGAGAATGCTCAAACTACCGCACAATTGCACTCATCTCACACGCTAGTAAAGTAATGCTCAAAATTCTCCAAGCCAGGCTTCAGCAATATGTGAACCGTGAACTTCCTGATGTTCAAGCTGGTTTTAGTAAAGGCAGAGGAACCAGAGATCAAATTGCCAACATCCGCTGGATCATGGAAAAAGCAAGAGAGTTCCAGAAAAGCATCTATTTCTGCTTTATTGACTATGCCAAAGCCTTTGACTGTGTGGATCACAATAAACTGTGGGAAATTCTGAAAGAGATGGGAATACCAGACCACCTGATCTGCCTCTTGAGAAATTTGTATTTAGGTTAGGAAGCAACAGTTAGAACTGGACATGGAACAAAAGACTGGTTCCAAATAGGAAAAGGAGTACGTCAAGGCTGTATACTGTCACTCTGCTTATTTAACTTATATGCAGAGTACATCATGAGAAATGCTGCGCTGGAAGAAGCACAAGCTGGAATCAAGATTGCCGGGAGAGATATCAATAACCTCAGATATGCAGATGACACCACCCTTATGGCAGAAAGTGAAGAGGAACTCAAAAGCCTCTTGATGAAAGGGAAAGAGGAGAGTGAAAAAGTTGGCTTAAAGCTCAACATTCAGAAAACGAAGATCATGGCATCCGGGCCCATCACTTCATGGAAAATAGATGGGGAAACAGTGGAAACAGTGTCAGACTGTATTTTTCTGGGCTCCAAAATCACTGCAGATGGTGACTGCAGCCATGAAATTCAAAGACGCTTACTCCTTGGAAGGAAAGTTATGACCAACCTAGATAGCATATTCAAAAGCAGAGACATTACTTTGCCAACAAAGGTCCATCTAGTCAAGGCTATGGTTTTTCCTGTGGTCATGTATGGATGTGAGAGTTGGACTGTGAAGAAGGCTGAGCGTCGAAGAATTGATGGTTTTGAACTGTGGTGTTGGGAGAAGACTCTTGAGAGTCCCTTGGACTGCAAGGAGATCCAACCAGTCCATTCTGAAGGAGATCAGTCCTGGGATTTCTTTGGAAGGAATGATGCTAAAGCTGAAACTCCAGTACTTTGGCCACCTCATGGGAAGAGTTGACTCATTGGAAAAGACTCTGATGCTGGGAGGGATTGTGGACAGGAGGAGAAGGGGACGACAGAGGATGAGATGGCTGGATGGCACCATGACTCGATGGACATGAGTCTGAGTGAACTCCGGGAGTTGGTGATGGACAGGGAGGCCTGGCGTGCTGCGATTCACGGGGTCGCAAAGTGTCGGACATGACTGAGCGACTGATCTGATCTGATCTGATTTACCATTTCCTATTGTCTATGTTTCTTCTTTTGATTTGAGTTACCATCTTTGTCAGTAGTCTCCCAGATCATCCCCACTCCCAGTTCAGTGATTTGTTTTGAAGACTCACAGTACATAGCATAAAGTCATACTCATAACTGTCATTTATTACAACAAAAGTATACAAAGCAAATTTGCCAAAGGGAGAAGATTTAGTGAGCAAAATCTGGAGGAACTAGCTGTAAGCTTCCATTAGTCCTCTTTCAGTGTAGTTATGTAGGTTGTGCTTATTTTCTCCAGTGTCATTTTGTGATACTATTTGTGCAGTGTTAAACACCAAGGAAGTTCATTATAGACCTAGTTCCCAAGGTTTTTATTAGGAGCTTTTTGCCCAGTGCACACCAAATTTCATATTCTCTGAAAGAAAACAGGTTTGTGTAAATAGCAGGCACAGTCAGCCACTCTGATCAGTTAAGGAATGGTGGGAACCCTCCCAAAATCCAGGTTCCCATATGCCAACTCAGGACCAACATTGTGTGTTAGCTTTTTTTTTTCCCCTCCCCCAGGTACAGCAGTCTTAGACATATTAGGCTAACTATTTTTTGCATACTATTTGATGACATTTTTTTTTTCTGAGGGATTTCTTTTAGTATTTCTTATAAGGTGGCAGGCTTGCTAAGAACAATTTTTATCTTTTTTTTTTTATCTGGGATGACTTTCCTTTGCCTCCAGCTTCAAAGGCTAATTTTGCTGGATATAGTATTCATAGCTGACAGTTTTTCTGTTTTCAGCATTTAAATATGTACTTTAAATGCCATCTGGTCTCCCATTACTTCTGACAAGAACTCAGCCATTAATTGTATTTTTGTTCTTTTGTGTGTGGTTACCTGTTATACACATGCTCTTTTAACATCATCTTGTTGACTGTAAGTAGTTTATGATGTATATATACAAGTGTTTATCCCACTGGGGTTCTGTCAATCATTCCAAATCTGGGGTTTACTGTTTATCACCAGACTTGGGACATTAACAGTCATTATTTATTTTTTATCCCTTGTGTCATCTCATGGAACTTCCCACTATACATATATTGGTGCACTTGATGTCTTACAGATCTCAGAGGCTTTCTTCAGTTCAGTGTTTATTTTTTATTTTTTAGATTGCTTAGTTTTATTGAACTGTTTTCATGTTTTTTGATTGTTCTGCCATCTCAAATCTGCTGCTGAGTCTATATAATGAAGTTTTCATTTCAGTTAATGTACTTTTAACCTGAAATTTCTAGAGTGGGTTCTGTTTTATTAATTTTACTCTTTTGAGATTCCCAACTTGTTTGGGTATTATCATATTTTCTTTTTATTATTTAAACATACTTTGCTTTATTCCTTTAATATATTATCATGACTGGTTTATTTGCCTGGTGTTCTGGGTCCACTCACAGTAGTTTCTTTTTCCTTTTGTCTGACTCACTGATTGTATATCTTCTGATTTTTTGTTGATAATTGGCCATTTTGGTTAATTTATTATAATAATTCTAAAGTCTCTCTCTTTTTTTTTCCCGAGAGTCATTGTGGCCGATTTTTTGTGTTAGTATTGTGTTTTATTAAGTTAATTGGATGGATTTAATCTGCAAAATTTATGTTCCCTGCAACTGCAGCAACTGACTAACATTCCTGGTTATTTTTCTTAGTTTCATTTTTACCATGGCTTTCTAGGAGCTGCCTCCATGTCTGCATAGTGAGTGTTTAGATGTTCAAACATCTTGAGCCAGTAAAGCTGAGTTGATTATTGGTTGATATATGAGTTAGGGAATGTAGGCAAAGTTTAGGACGATTTTATGTCTGGCTCAGCTTGTACTTCCTGTCTGGCCCTTTGGAAACTTCTTTGCAAACAGCCTCTTAGTGAGTCTGTGTTGTATGGGGAGCTTATTAGCCGATTGGTACTCTTTTTATCTGTGCCTGTACACAGCCTTGCTGACAGACAGGGATGAGTGGGGAGCTTGGTTGCTTAAGAGTTTTTCCTCTTGCTAAGTTCTGCCTCCCATTGAGCCAAGGATCTGTGGCAATCTTATCAGTTCCCTCTTTGACTCCCTGGTTTCCAGGATTTTCCTGTTAAATTTCTGGCTGGTTGTGGGATGTGCTACTTGCCCAAAGCAAGTCTGCAAACTCTAGCTTAGCAGCACTGTCAGCCTTTTCTGTTTATTTTCTAAGAACTTGCCACTTTTATCAACAATGCTAAAGGGTATATTGCACTCTGCTGCATATCAGGGCAGCCTACCTTTAGCAACAAAACTGCTGGTTTTTCACTGGCAGCCCCACCTTGGTGGCACTACTACCTACCAAGCTTCCTTGAGGGGATAGGAATAGTCCTGGCAAAAACATCATTTATTGCCACTGTTCTTACCTGAGATGCAGCAGTTTTTCATGCATAAAGTGTTCTTAATTTGTGTATGCCATCAATCACTTTGCAAATATAGTTAAGTTGACCCTTGAATAATAGGGGTTAGGGGCCCTGACCTTCTCTGTAGTTGTAAATCTGCATATAACTTTATTGGTTAATGATTGACAATCCAAATTAATTTTTTAAATGTTTCTATTCAAGAATACTTGTGAATTGAAATAATATCGCACAGGATAAAGAACAGTAACAAGGTAGGAGAGAAACACCCTGATTTTAAGAACTTGAAAGTGGGAATCAGGGATTTCTGAAATGTTACTCACTGTGTATAGAAAAGAAAGAAAATAGTCAGATTATTGGCTATCTTCTTCCTGTACAGGAATGTGAGCATCTCAGTTGGATGCCAGGAGCATTGATGTTGAGATTGGGTCATCAGTCACAGTACTGCCCTTAAGGAAAGTTGCACTTTGAAATTTGAGGAATGTTCGAAGCGTGAAGTTCATTACTCATCACTAGTGACATGATCGGAGAAGGCAATGGCACCCCACTCCAGTACTATTGCCTGGAGACTCCCATGGATGGAGGAGCCTGGTGGGCTGCAGTCCATGGGGTCGCTGAGGGTCGGACACTACTGAGCGACTTCACTTTCACTTTTCACTTTCATGCATTGGAGAAGGAAATGGCAACCCACTCCAGTGTTCTTGCCTGGAGAATCCCAGGGACGCGGGAGCCTGGTGGGCTGCTGTCTATGGGGTCACGCGGAGTCGGACACGACTAAAGTGACTTAGCAGCAGCAGCAGTGACATGATATCAGTAGAAGAAGCAGCATGTTACTGATAAAAGTGCCCTGTGTCTACCCTAATGGAATGTCAGTAGTTAACCAGAAAAACCTTTTTTTTGAAAATCATCTAAAACACATTCGTAATTTTCTCTGTTTTTGTAAATAGCATTAAATATACTTAAATGGTGGCCTATTTACTTACTTTTGGACTTCTTTTGATGCGCAGTGAAGTGTTGATCTTAAGTGGATTTTGATAGGTGTATATACTGATATAATGATTATTCCAGTCAGGATTCAGAATATTTTCATCATTCCAGAAAGTTCATGTGCCCACTTCTAGTCAGTCTGGTTCTTTTCCCCTTTCAGGTATCTGGTGGTCCAAGCCCTGTATTGCCAGAAAGTTGGACTGATCTTGTCTTTGTTGACTGCACGAGGGCGTGTGAGGTCGCTTTAGTCATGTCTGATTCTGTGACCCTTATGGACTGTAACCTACTGGGTTCCTCTGTCTCCAGGATTCTCCAGGCAAGAATACTGGAGTGAGTTGCCATGCCCTCCTCCAGGTGTCTTTTTTGATTAAGCTAGGCTGTTATTGGTGTCTTAAGTAGGCGTTTCAAATAAACTATTTCAAGGAAGCAGTTGGGAGTTTTGTTCTGTAGTATGTTTAATAATGTAATCTTGAGATGTTAAAATAATGAAACAGCAACAGATAACCTGGTGGGCTGCAGTCCATGGGGTCGCAAAGAGTTGGCCACAACTGAGCAACTAACATACACACAGTGCTTATTGAGTACTAAACATTCTGCCAAGTGGCGTATTATTTATTCAATTTCTGCAGAACCTACCAATGAGGTAGGTTCTATTGTTGGATTTATTGTAAAGATAGAGAAACTGAAGCATAGGACAAATAGTTTGTTTAAGCTCACAAAGCTATTAAATGGCAGAGCAGATATTTGAACCTTGTGTTCAGACTTCAGAGCCTATATTCTAAACCACTATACTATGTTCCTGGTTAGTATATGTGGGCTGAGTAGACCTTTTTGAGCTGATTAAGTAATCTAATCACCATTTATGGTGAGTTTTCATATAGGACCCCAAAAATCAATTTAAGACAGATACTGGAATATTACTTCTTGAAAGTTGGAGTTCGCAGTTAAAAAAATAGACAATGGGTTTGGATAGATGTTTCATCAAAATGATGTAATATAGCCAATAAGCACATGAAAAGAGGCTCAAAATGATGTATTCATTAGGGAAATGGTAAATAAACTACAAGATACTACCATACTCACTAGAATGGATACTATTAAAAAGATAGCAAGTGTTGGCAAGGAGGTGGAAAAATTAGAACTCTCATGGGCTGCTGGTGTGAATGTGAAATAGTGCAGTCACTGTGGAAAACAGTTTGACAGTTCCTCAAAAAGTTAACACAGTTATCATATGACTAGCAATTCCATTCGTATGTATATAGCCAAAATGATTGGTAACAGGTGTGCAATCAGGAATTTGTGGATGAACATTGATAGTAGTGCTTTTCACAGTAGCTAAAAGGTGGAAACAGACCACATATCCATCAATAGATGAATGAATAAACACAATATGGTATATAGATACAAGGGAATATTATTCAGTCATATAATAATAATGTATTGATACATGCTACAACATGGAGGAACTTTAAAAGATTATGCTAAATGAAAGAGACCAGATATGAAAGGCCACAAATCATATGATTCTGTTTATATGAAATCTCCAGAATAGTCACATCCATAGGTCAGAAAGTAGATTATTGGTTGCTAGGAGCTGGGGGGTAGGGAGGGATTGAAGAATGACTACTAGTAGATACAGAGTGTCTTATTGAAGTGATTGAAAATACTCTGGAATTATATGGATGATTGCACAACTCTGAATATACAGAAACCTGGTAAATTAGACACTATAAAAAGTAAAAAAATAGACTTTAAAAGTTGATAATATTTAGTTTATCAGACATAATATACATTTATAACTATTTGAAAAGTAGAATTTCCTGAAGGCTGGTATAAGGAGCTCTTTATACTGTGAAAGATGAGTTGTTTAATCAAATAGACTTAGGAAATATACATACTGTATCTATTGAAGATTGATAGTGTACATCAGCCCAATAAAGATTTGCTAAAGCTCTATGGTAAAAACACATGTTCAACTTCAACACAGGATTTTTGCAGCTGAATGGATCTCTAGTCCTTTAAATAATCACTAGTTTCTACAGAACCTACTTAGGTATATACAGCATGGAAACTGCTGGTCACGTTATTAAAATTCTTAGTTTATTAAGAATTAAATAAAATAAATTCCTTAAACTGGCCACATTTCAAGTGCTCAGTAGTCATGTGTTACTAGTATGTATTATATTGGACAGTGCATTTCTCGTCTTGCTGAAAGCTTGATGGGAAAGTGTTAGTATGGGTAATACAATAAGACATACAGTCATAGGATGTTTTAATTTACTCTTAGTATTCTACTTTTCAGTTATTATGGAGCATTACAAAGGGAGACTATGATAGATTGAATCATGTCTCCCACCAAAAAATAAGTTGATGTCCTAACCTCCAGTACCAGAAAAAGAATTTTTTTTTTAGTAGAGTCAACAGTTAATTGAGGGGGCCTTTAAACGTGTTGATTTCTGCTATCTACAGAGTCAGAGTGGTACTTATTAACATTTAAAACATTTATTACTTACATTTATGCAAAATGAAGAGAAGAAGAGAGGTGAGACTGAAGACTGCTGCTTGTCTGCTTTACATAAAAACTTGGTAGTTTCATAAGCCCATGTTATTGTACATTATTCTTTTGTTTCAGTGTGGATCCAAAAAGAGTAAAAAAAAAAAAACATCAGGTTTAGTGTGCTTTCTGACTTCCAAATTACAGAATTATTCATTTTGAGAATCGAAAAATTTATGAAATATTTAAACATTGAAATAGAAATTAAAAATTAGCAAATACTAAAACATAGCTATGATTTTAATTTAGTGATTAAATGTCACTCTGATTGACTCTTTTACCTTTATTAATCCAATAGGCAAATTATTGTCATTGCTGATTATAACAATAGAAACATTTTTGTTTTCAAAGCCCTCTTATTGAATTGGTTAATGCCTTCTTGGTAATCAATATTAAATAATTTTTCAGATAGGTCAAAGATCCATAAATCATCAAAAATGTAGAATTTATGCTAACTTGTATCTTACATGTATTCATTTTAGTTGCGAAACAAATTACAATCAATTTTTGTTGTTTTTGTCTTCTTTCTGTCCCTCTTACCTTTTGCCATAGTTCATGTTTCTCTTTAGGCTTTTGCAATCCATTCTGAGTAGGCCTAAGTATTTTTTCCCTTTAGTTCTTCAAAAGACCAACTTGTTTTTAACTTTCAAACAACTTTTTTTAGTGTATAATTGACATATGTATAAATTGTACATATTTGTAGTTTAAATTTGATTTTTTGACACATATATACCCATATAACTACCACTGTAATCCTGATAATGAACACATCTTTTATCACTATATGTTTCCTCCTGTCTCTTTATAGTTGCTTCCCACTGCTTTTCATCTCTTGACAATGATTCATCTGCTTACTTCTCTCACTGTAGATTAGTTTGCATTTTCTAAAATTTTGTATAAATGAAATCATACATATGTACTTGTTTTTTGGTTGTTGTGTGTCTTTCACTTAGCATCATTGTAAAGGGGAAATTAACATGTGTACAGTAAGTATAAATCTCATTGAAATTTTCCCCAATTTTTTTTTTTTACAGATGATTTGTTTCTGTTCTAGACTTGTATTTCACATTGCATGTAGTTGTTATTTCCCCTTAGTCTTCCATTCAGTACAGTTGTTCAGTTTTCCTTGTCTTTTATGATCCTCTGGAAGAATATTGTTCAGTTTATTTATAGCATCAGTCAGCTTGTTTATTCTGTTTTTTTTCCTTCATGAATGGAATGTGCTTATGTATTTTTGGCAGAAATATCATAAAAATGTCCTTCTCAGTATTATATCAGAGTTCATGATGTTCATATGTCTTTGTATTGTTGACCTTTACCTTGATCACTTCTTGTCTGCCAGTTTTCTCTACTGTAAAGTTATTGTAACTTGGAGAAGATATTGTGCATATCCTGTTTTTCCTGCAACTTTTGCTTGCTGATTTTAGTGTCCATTGTTGGATCTTGGCTGCAGCTATTATGCTGTTATGTGGTGTTTATCTAATTCTTTGCATCCCTGTTTCCTTTTACATTTATTAATTGGAACTCTAATGTAAGAAAGCTGTCCTTTTGCTTTCATTTATTCAGTAACTTATATCAGTATATTTTTGTATATATATGTTAAAATACAACACTAATTTTATTTAAATTTTTGACTATTTAAAAAATTGAATTTTGTTTTTACTCTTAAGAATTTTTCATTTGTTTTGGATACAAGTCACTGATGCAGATATGATTTCCTTGTTGTTTTTTTTTTAATTTGTTTGTAGCATGTCTTTATTCTTTTTAGTAGTGTTTTCTAAAGTGTTTTAAAGTGTTTTTTAATTTTTATAAGGATCACTTTGTCAGTTTTAATAATATTTATTTTGTGAGTCATGATTTTTATATCTTATCTAAGAAATCTTTTCCTAATCCAAGACCACAGAAGATTTTCCTCCTGTATCCTGAACTTTGATGGATCAGGTCTTACATATAGGTCTATAATAGGTGAATTAATTATATTAATTAATGTATATGTATTAATATATCTTTCCAGTTCAGTTCAGTTGCTCAGTAGTATCTGACTCTTTGTGACCCCCATGAACCGCAGCACGCCAGGCCTCCCTGTCTATCACCAACTCCCGGAGTTTACCCAAACTCATGTCCATTGAGTCGGTGATGCCATCCAACCATCTCATCCTCTGTCCTACCCTTCCCCTCCTGCCCTCAATCTTTCCCAGCATCAGGGTCTTTTCAAATGAGTCAGCTCTTCACATCAGGTGGCCAAAGTAGTGGAGTTTCAGCTTCAACATCAGTCCTTCCAATGAACACTCAGGACTGATCTCCTTTAGGATGGACTGGTTGGATCTCTTTGCAGTCCAAGGGACTCTCAAGAGTCTTCTCCAACACCACAGTTCAAAAGCATCAATTCTTCGGCACTCAGCTTTCATTATAGTCCAACTCTTACATTCATACATGACTACTGGAAAAACCATAGTCTTGACTAGACAGACTTTTGTTGACAAAGTAATGTTTCTGCTTTTTAATATGCTGTCTAGGTTGGTCATAACTTTCCTTTCAAGGAGTAAGCGTCTTTTAATTTCATGGCTGCAATCACCATCTGTAGTGATTTTGGAGCCCCAAAAAATAAAGTCAGCCACCGTTTGCACTGTTTCCCCATCTGTTTGCCATGAAGTGATGGGACCGGATGCCATGACCTTTGTTTTCTGAATGTTGAGCTTTAAGCCAACTTTTTCACTCTCCACTTTCACTTTCATCAAGAGACTCTTTAGTTCTTCTTCACTTTCTGCCATAAGGGTGGTGTCATCTACATATCTGAGGTTATTGATATTTCTCCCAGCAATCTTGATTCCAGCTTGTGCTTCTTCCAGCCCAGTGTTTCTCTTGATGTACTCTGCATAGAAGTTAAATAAGCAGGATGACAATATACAGCCTTGACGTACTCCTTTTTCTATTTGGAACCCGTGTGTTGTTCCATGTCCTGTTCTAACTGTTGTTTCCTGACTGCATAGAGGTTTCTCAAGAGGCAGGTCAGGTGATCTGGTTTAGGTATAGTTATTTTAATATTTTTGTCTTTTAACTTTTATAGTAGGATTAAAAGAAATTTACCTATCACCATTACAGTATTCTGTATTTGTATATTTATAGTAGTGAAAACTGTGGTGTTGGAGAAGACTCTTGAGAGTCCCTTGGACTGCAAGGAGATCCAACCAGTCCATCCTAAAGGAGACCAGTCCTGGGTGTTCATTGGAAGGACTGATGCTGAGGCTGAAACTCCAGTACTTTGGCCACCTCATGCGAAGAGTTGACTCATTGGAAAAGACCCTGATGCCGGGAGGGATTGGGGGCAAGAGGAGAAGGGGACGACAGAGGATGAGATGGCTGGGTGGCATCACTGACTCGATGCCCATGAGTTTGGGTGAACTCCAGAAGTTGGTGATGGACCAGGAGGCCTGGCATGCTGAGATTCATGGGGTTGCAAAGAGTCCGACATGACTGAGCGACTGAACGGAACTTACTGAAGTGTTAGTCACTTAGTCATGTCTGATTCTTTATGATCCCATGAACTGTAGTCTGCTAGGCTCTTCTGTCCATGAAATTCTTCAAGCAAGAATATTGGAGTGGGTAGCCTAAGTCCCCTACATACAAATGAGTTGTGTTCTGAAAGCAAGTTCATAAGTCCAGTTTGTCCTAAGTCCACCAAAGTTAGCCTAGGTACCCAGCTAACACAATCGGCTGTGTGATACTGTACTATAATAGGTTTTTTTTTTTAATTAAAAAAATTAATTGAAGGATAATTATTTTACAATGCTATGTTAGTTTTTGCTGAACAACAATGTGAATCAACTATAAGTATACATATATTCCATTCCACCCCTTTAGGTCATCACAGAGCAGTGAGCTGGGCTCACTGTGTTATACAGAGCTTCCCACTAGCTATACATTCTACACATGGTGGTGTGTGTCAGTCAGTGCTGCTCTGTCAATTTATCCCACCCTCTCCTTCCTGCATTCTCTACTTCTGCCCTGCAAATAGGTTCATCGGTACTCTTTTTCTAGAGTCCATAGATATGTGTTAATAGATGATATTTGTTTTTCTCTTTCTGCCTGACTTCATTATATGTTTATAGTACTTTTCACACAAGGGATATGTAAAAAACAAAAAATAAAGTATTTTTAATCTTACAGTACAGTACCTTGAAAAGTATAGCAGTACAGTACAACAGCTGGCATACAGAGGCTGGCGTTGCATGAACAGGCAAGAAGAGTTACTGATGGGAGGAGGGAGAGAAGGTGGGAGATGAGAGACAGAGGGCAAGCTACAGTTTGCCTCATATTGATGGAAGTTTGCAACTTGAATGTTCATATGTACTTACTGTACCTGTGCCAGCCAATTTTATACTTTCTTATGCTGTTATGTTGCTGTTTAGTGAGTCTTCATTTCAACCTGAAGAGTTGGTGAGTAGGTCTAGTGGTGATGAACTCCCTGAACTTTTGTTTATTTGGGAAATATTTTAGTTTTCCTTCCTTTTTGAAAGACAGCTTGCCATTATAGTATTCTTGGTTGACAGCTTTTATCTTTTAGCACTTTGAATATATCCTCCTTCTGACCTGCAAAGTTTTTGCTGAGAAAGTCACGTGATTCCCTTGTACATGAGAAGTTGCCTTTTTCTTGTGCTTTCAAAATTCCATCTTTGGTTTGACTTTTGACAGTTTAATCTTAATTTGTCTCATTGGAGATTTCTTTGAGTTCCTTTTCTTTGGGGTATTTTGGACTTCTTGGATCTGGGAATCCATTTCCTTCCTCAGATTTGGGAAGCTTTCAGCCATTATTTCTTTGAATAAAGTTTCTGGTCATTTTTTCTTCTGTACATAAATTGGTCTGCTTGTTGGTGTCTGGCAAGTTCCTTAGATTTTTTTTTTTAACTTTTTTTTCTTATGCTTTTGTGTTTTTGTTTTTAATTTTCATGGTTGTGCCACACAGCATGTGGGATATTAGTTCCCCAACCAGGGATCAAACCTATGCCCCTTGCATTGGAAGTGCAGTCTTAACTACTGGACTGCCAGAGAATTCCCATTGCTTTTGTAACTAAGTGATTCCTGATCACTTTTCTTAGACCTTTCTGCTTGATAGTTTCCTGTTGAACCCCTCTAGTGAAATTTTATTTCAGTTATTATATATTTTAGCTCTATGATTTTTGCTTGGCAGGCATATATGTGTGTGTGGGTGTATATACACATATGTGGGTGTGTATATATTTAATAATTAGTATTTTATGTTGGAATTCTCACTTTGTTCATGCATTGTTTTCCTCACTTAAGTGAATACATGTGTGATGGTTATTTTGAATCTGTCCAGTAAATGATAAATCTCTAGTTCACTATGGTCTCTTTCTAGAGATTTATCCTGTGTCCTTTGGAACATAGTTGCCTGTTTCTTCATCTTCCTTGACTCTCTTTGTTGGTATCTGTGCATTAGACAAAGCAAGCAACTCTCCAGTCTTAATGGATTGGCCTCATATAGTAGAAGATCCCTACCAGTCAGCTCAGCCAGAGATTCCGATGGCATCTCAAAACTTTATGCTAGTCCCACATGGCTTACTTTGTTCTTTGCAGCCCCCTAGTATCTGGGTTTGGAGAAGGCAGTGGCACCCACTCCACTACTCTTGCCTGGAAAATCCCATGGACGGAGGAGCCTGGTGGGCTGCAGTCCATGGGGTCTCAAAGAGTTGGACACTACTGCGCGACTTCACTTTCACTTTTCACTTTCATGCATTGGAGAAGGAAATGGCAACCCACTCCAGTGTTCTTGCCTGGAGAATCCCAGGGATAGGGGAGCCTGGTGGGCTGCCGTCTATGGGGTCGCACAGAGTCGGACACGACTGAAGTGACTTAGCAGCAGCAGCAGCAGCAGCAGCAGCAGCAGTATCTGGGTTATGCTGGATCCCCTCAGAGCATCAAAACTAGTAATACTGAAGCCATTTTTCAGGCCTCCTCTAAAAAAGTTGGATCATTTGATGCTTCATCTAACTGTTTCCCTCCCTAGGGAGAAGCTAAGAGCTGGGCTTTTTAATCCAGTTGCTCTGTGCTGAGCTGGAGGAGGAGCAACGCTAGCCCAAACCTTGGTCTCTATTCTCATAAACTCCTTTGTGGATAAATTATGTCAGTATCATCACTGCTCAGTGGAATGCAAGAGAGACCCCCACCCCGACCCCACCCCTACCCTGCACTCTGGGCAGCCCCCAGAAAAGTTAAGGCATTGAAGTTGTGAACTAATTCTGTAGCTCCACAGGGAGAAACTATGGTTGTGGCGGGGCAGTGGTTATCCACTTACTGTATGCTTAGTGAAAGAGTAGAGTGAAAAAGCTGACTTAAAACCCAACATTCAGAAAATGAAGATCATAGCATTGGGTCCCATCACTTCATGGCAAATAGATGGGGAAACAATGGAAACAGTGACAGACTTTATTTTTCTGGGCTCCAGAATCACTGCAGATGGTGACTGCAGCCATGAAATTAAGAGATGCTTGCTCCTTGGAAGAAAAACTATGACAAACCTAGACAGCATATTAAAAAGCAGAAACATTGCTTTACCAACAAAGGTCCATCTAGTCAAAGCTTTGGTTTTTCCTGTAGTCATGTTGTGAGAGTTGGACCATAAAGAAAGCTGAGCACTGAAGAATTGATGCTTTTGAACTGTGATGTTGGAGAAGACTCCTGAGAGTCCCTTGGACAGCAAGGAGATCAAACCAGTCAACTGGAGGACTGAAGCTGAAGCTCCAATACTCTGGCCACCTGATATGAAGAACTGACTCATTGGAAAAGACCCTGATGCTGGGAAAGATTGAAGGCAGGAGGAGAAGGGGATAACAGAGGATGAGATGGTTGGATGGCATCACCAACTCAATGAACGTGAGTTTGAGCAAGCTCTGGGAGTTGATGGATAGGGAAGCCTGCGTGCTACAGCCCATGGAGTTGCAAAGAGTTGGGCACGACTGAGCAACTGAACTGACTGACTGTACTTAGCCAGGGGGAGCAGCTATGGCAACTGCCTACCCAAACCTCTTGTTTCTGTGTTCGCTAGCCCCCAGACAGCTAGACATTTCCAGGTCCTGTCAGCACGCTGAGACAGATAAGACAGAACCCATTAGTTTGAGTAGACCCCATAAAGTTGGGGTTTTGGACATGTGGACCAATTCTTTCTTTGTCCAGGGGGAAGCTGAGAGCTAGAATTTTCTTCTCTGCTAATCTTGTACTGAGCTGTAGAGAATAGCGATGGTGACTACTATTCCAAGCCACGGTCTCTGTCCTCCCCCAGGTAGCTTGATTATGCCAGTTCTGACAGTATCTTATGCAAGACCGACAAGATAGAAGCCTTTCCTCTGAGGAGCCCCCGTGGAAAGGTTGGCGCATTGGACACACAGACCACTCCTTTTCCTTTGTAGGGATTAGCTGTGGGCTGGAGGGTTTCATCCTGATTGTACGGCACTGTGTTAGTGGTAGGAATTCTGGTGAGAAGGTGTCCTGAATTTCTCTACCAGTTTTTAATGAGTCTTCTCACTTGTTCATCCAGCATTCAGGTGCTTTTCAATTGGTTTCTGTATTCCTCACAAAAGGGGATTTGTCCTGAATTGTTAGGGGTTGAGAGAACCCAGAAGTACTTATTCTGACATTTTGCTAATGTCATTTCCCACCAAGGTATTTGCTTTTAACTTTTAATTGATATTTGAAGTACAAACACTAATGACTAGCCGTTTTAATGTGTTCAGAGTTTTGTCAGTGTCTTAGAAACTTCTGTATTTCACTTTTAGAGATTGAAAAAAGCTTCTGAGGGGATAACTTAGGTAGCTTTGGAAAATGGTGTTGTAACTGGTTATTCTCAAGCTAAATTAAAAGAAGTTATCCATAACAACTGTATTCTATTTGGTAAAATTGTTTTTTATGAGAATATATTTAGCAGTTCCAAAATACTATACACATATGTAGAACAGAGAACTAAATTAATTGTATGAAATGATAGCCAAGCACTCACTGTCAGAAGAAAGTTCCAAGTAAGGGTGAAGTCTAGAATGAAGCACATTGTGCTTGATTATCATCACATATGTTTCTGTTTATAAACATTTGAGTATATTAAAATAAATATTTATAGATATGTGTGTATATGTGGGTTAGTATAGGTTCATATATTTCCTACTGTATTTTCTGAGGAAACCTAAAGGTAATGACATCCCACTAGCAGTAAGCATCTTGTTTTCAGGTCTTGTTTTCTAAATATTGTTTCTAATTAAAAGAGTCAGGAATTTCTGAAAAAGTTGCTGATTCTAGAGCAAAGGCAGACAAAGTACCAGATGACCTTGTGGAGCTTTTTTTTAGTGCCAGAAATTGGATGTCCAGTTGTTCCAGCATCATTTGTTGAGAAGACCTTCTCTTCTCCATTCTGTTGCCTTTGCTCCTTTGTCAGAGGTTAGTTGACTGTATTTGTGTGTGTCTGTTTCTGGGCTCTCTATTCTGTTGCATTGATCTGTTTTCTACTCTTTTGCCAATACCACATGGTCTTCATTTCTTTGTCTTTGTAGTAAGTCTTGAAGTTTGGTGTCAGTCTTTCAGTTTAGTTTGTTTCTTTTAATATTGAATTGAGTGTTCTGGATCTTTTGCCTCTCCGTGTAAACTTTAGAACCAGTTGGTCAGTATCTATAAAATAACTTGCTGTGATTTTGATTGGGATTGTGTTGAATCTGTAGATCAAGTTGGGAAGAAATGAAGATTTTTCGTTTGTTCATTGAAACTTTGTAGATTTCCTCATATAGGTCTTACACATACTTTGAATTTGTACCTAAGTATTTTATGTTGAAACTTCTACTTATCTGTCACTAGTATATAGAAAATCAATTGATTTTTATTTATTAACACTTTATCCTGCAACCCTGCTGTAATCACTTCTTATTTTCACAAGTTTTTTGTTCATTCTTTCTGATTTTCTGTATGCTTGGCCATATCATCTAAGAACAAGTTGAATTTTTCTTCTTAATCTGTGTATCTTTTATTTCCTTTTCTTATGTTATTGCATTAGCTCAGTATGAGTTTGAAAAGGAAGGGGGTACCTACCTGATCTAATCAGTAAAACTGTTTTTTTCCAGTCAGTATGCTGTTAGCTATAGGCTTTTATAGATCTTCTTTGTCAGGTTGAAGAAGTTCCCCTCTGTTCCTAGTTTGCTGAGAATTTTTGTCCTGAATGGTGTTGAATTTTGTCAAATTCTTTTTCTACATCTGTTGATTCCTTTAACCTGTTGATATGATGGTTGATTATATTAGTTTTCACATGTACCAATCTTGAAGCCCTGTAGTAAATCCCACTTGATTATGGTATATAATTCTCTTTTACGTTGTTGGATTTGATTTGCTACTATTGTGTTCAGAATTTTTGCATCTGTGTGCATGACAGATACTGGTTTGTCATTTTCTTATTTTTGTCTTTCTGGTTTTAGTATTGGGTGATGCTGGCCTCAAGGAAGGAGTTAGTATTCTCTGCTTTTATCTTCTGAAAGAGATTGTAGAAATTTTGTATAATTTTTTTCTTAAGTGTTTTATAGAATCTACCAGTGAACCCATCTGGGCTGATCCTTTCTGTCTTTGAACCTTATTAATTATCAGGTTAATTTCTTTAATAGATATAGGCTTATTTAGATTGTTTTTATTGATGGTTCTTTTTATCTGATTTGCTTGACTGTTTAAACTTAGGAATTAATATTGTTGTTGTTCAGTTGCTAAGTTGTGTCTTAACCCTTTGCAGCCCCATGGACTGCAGCACTCCAGGCTTCCCTGTCCTTTACTATTTCCCAGAGTTTGCTCAGATTCTTGTCCATTGAGTTGGTGATGCCATCCAGCCATCTCATCCTCTGCCACCCTCTTCTTCCCCTGCCCTCAATCTTTCCCACCATGAGGGTCTTTTCCAGTGAGTCGACTCAGGTGGCCAAAGTTTTGAAGCTTCAGCATCAGTCCTTCTAATGTATGTTAAGGGTTGATTTCCTTTAGGATTGACTGGTTTCCTTTAGGATTAACTTGCAGTGCAAGTGACTCTCAAGGGTCTTTTCCAGCACCACAGTTCAAAAGCATCAATTCTTCAGCCCTCAGCCTTCTTTATGGTCCAACTCTCCCATCCGTACATGACTACTGGAAAAAACATAGCTCTGACTATATGGACCTTTGTTGGCACAGTGATGTCTCTGCTTTTTAATACACTATCTAGTTTTGTCATAGCTTTTTCCTTCCAAGGAGGAAGCATCTTTTAATTTTGTGGCTGACCCCATCTGCAGTGGTTTTGGAGCCCAGGAAAATAAAATCTGTCAGTGCTTCCGCTTTTTCCCCTTCTGTTTGCCATGAAGTGATGGGACTGCATGCCATGATCTTCATTTTTTAATGTTGAGTTAGAAAAGGTTATGTTATCTTTTATTATACTTCTTAAATTATTAAAATACTGTCAGTACTTCATGATGTTATCTTAGATTTACTTATTATGACACATGAATAAAGTACAGCTTTTTTCTTCCAGCCCAGTGTATTAATTGTAACCTACAAGGAACCTGCAAAATCATCTTCTCAGTTTGGGTCCTACAAGCAAGCTGAATGGAGGCCAGATAGTACCATGATAGCTGTGTCAGTAAGTAGATTTTTTTTTTCTTATGAAATCATTACATTGCATCTAAATTGGATTTTCTTCAGTGAGATATTTTTACTCTTTCACACCCTTTAGTATTTACTGTCTGTGATAGCAGTTGTTCTATTTAGGTTACTCCTCCTACTATATCTTCTTTCTTGATTCTTCTACTTCTTCCCATCCCTAAATGGTGCCTACTTTGTTTTCTTTTTATTCCTCTCATTTTCCTTAAAGTCTAATCCAGATTTTTTAAGCTTTCGTCTATATTCACATGGTATTCTCAAATTTATACTATGAATCCTTCCCTTTATTCCCAAGGATGTTTCACAAAAATGATAAATTTTGTGTTTATGTCATACAACATTCTCATATCCATTTGAATTCATTTCTGTATCTCTTCTCTGGTCCATTAATGTGCTTAGATCTGGTTGATCTTACCTTTTAAAATTCTATTTTTTCATTGTCATCATCACCTAATTTGTGAAGTAGCATTGTTAACATTTATTGAGCACCTTCTATGAAAGTGTTGTTATAATTAGATTATGTGCATCATCTCTTTTAATCTTTAAATGAACACTTCAAAGTAAATACAATTGCCGTTTCTAGTAGATTAGTGTATTGAGGGTTTGAGAAATTAAGTTTTATCCAGTTACACAGATAGTATATATTAGAGAGAAGGGCTTTAAAATGAGGTACTTAGATTCCATTTACTGTCCTTTCAACTACTGCACTAATTTATCTCTCTGCTTTCAATCCTTTTCCAGTTCATGCTGTTTAATACTGACTGGGTTAATCATCCAAAAATGCCTCCATAAAATAAAAAATATTGAGTAGTTACTCACTTCCTATAGAAAGGTTTAGCAGATTACCAACTATGTATCATATCTACTCTGCTTCCTGTTGGTATGTGGACTATAAGAATAGTTTTGCATATTTAAATGATTGAAAACAATCAAAGAGGAAAAATATTTTTGACAGTTGAAAATTATTTAAAATTTAAATTTTACTATCCATAAATAACATTTCCTTGAAAATACCTATTTATTTACATGTTGTTTATGGCTGCTTTCAAGTGACAGCATCTGAGTTGAATACTCCCAACAGTGACCATATATGGTGCTTCATCTCTTCACTCTTCTGCTCAGTGTACTATAAATTATAATGAAACATTTATAAATTTTGTGTTTCAAGTACCATGCATATTGCTATACTGTGACATTTCATATTATTTTTATTACTAGTGCATAAGGAATGAAATCGTGTAGGAATGAAATCGTGTCGGAATGAAAGAAGTGAAAAATAAATTTTGAATGTCATGCTTTTAAAGCACATGGGAGTGTGCATTATTTTACTATTGAATCAGATGGCAACATATTGTTTATTTTAGAATGACTATAGTGATGTGAAAAGAATACAATGTAAGTTGACATTACCCAGCTAAGTACTCATCATAGTATTCTCAACTCACTGAAATTAGTAGTCAGGAAAAGTTAGAAAATTTAAAATGGACTCTTATCACATCAGAACTTTTTTCACAAACATAAACAATTAAAATGAAAGTGCAATCAAAGTACATTTCCTTGGTTCTTATGATGAACTGACAGATGTTAATTCTTCTCAGTTGTTATTTGAATAGTTAAGGCAGAGTGTGAAATGATTATGAATTATTCCCCATGAATAGCATGTGTGAAACAATAGGTAAAAATTTTTCAAAAAGGTTGAGAAAGCACTAATTCGGTATAACCTGAAGTAGAATCTGCTAACGTGTTTTAATTGATGGTGGTAAAAACATGGAGCAGAAAAAGGCTTAGTTGGCAAATTTACAAAACTAATCCTTGTGTAAACATTGTAAAACAGATGGTTATATTTTAAGTTTTTGTTAGACATAGAAGCTGAATATTCTGACTTACCCAAGCCCAAAGCCTTTCAATGACTTAGCAGTCAGAAATTTATATGTGGTTAAGCCATTTTGATGACAACTAATGCAGATGACGCCACCCTTATGGCAGAAAGTGAAGAGGAACTCAAAAGCCTCTTGATGAAAGTGAAGTGGAGAGTGAAAAAGTTGGCTTAAAGCTCAACATTCAGAAAACGAAGATCATAGCATCTGGTCCCATCACTTCATGGCAAATTGATGGAGAAACAGTGGAAATAGTGAAAGACTTTATTTTCTTGGGCTCCAAAATCACTGCAGATGGTGACTGCAGCCATGAAATTCAAAGACGCTTACTCCTTGGAAGGAAAGTTATGACCAACCTAGATAGTATATTCAAAAGCAGAGACATTACTTTGCCAACAAAGGTCCATCTAGTCAAGGCTATGGCTTTTCCTGTGGTCATGTATGGATGTGAGAGTTGGACTGTGAAGAAGGCTGAGTGCCGAAGAATTGATGCTTTTGAACTGTGGTGTTGGAGAAGACTCTTGAGAGTCCCTTGGACTGCAAGGAGATCCAACCAGTCCATCCCAAAGGAGATCAGTCCAGGGTGTTCATTGGAAGGACTGATGCTGAAGCTGAAACTCCAATACTTTGGCCACCTCATGCGAAGAGTTGACTCATTGGAAAAGACCCTGATGCTGGGAGGGATTGGGGGCAGGAGGAGAAGGGGATGAGAGAGGACGAAATTGCTGGATGGCATCACCGACTCGATGGACATGAGTTTGGGTAAACTCTGGGAGTTGGTGATGGACAGGGAGGCCTGGCGTGCTGTGATTCATGGGGTCGCAAAGAGTCCTACACAACTGAGCGACTGAACTGATTGTTTGAATTACAAGTAATGTCAGGCTGCTTTTTATACTTCCATTGCTGTCAAAAGTTAACAAGAAGTGAGATGTCTAAGACAGTTTAGCAATGGATATTTTTTCTGAACTCAAAACCATGGTTCTGATAATATTTTTTTTGAACTTTGATGCCGTTGTGGAAGAAATTTCCATATTTCAGAACCCATTAATTGTACAAATGAGGAGTGCTTCCACCTGACCTTCAGTTGGAAGTGATTACAATGTAATGACATGTTAACATGCAAACATAAAAGAAATCTAGTAGACTTTATAATTGCCTATCAAGTAATGAATGTATTCAATTAAAATCATGCTCATGGATTGATATCAGTATTTGGCAGTATGGGTTTGAAAAGACATTTTCACATGAAATTTGTAAAATTACAGATTAGCATTGAGGAAACTTTGAGGAATCAATTTTGATCATCAGATCAGGTCAGATCAGTCGCTCAGTCATGTCCGACTCTTTGCAACCCCATGAATCGCAGCACACCAGGCCTCCCTGTCCATCACCAACTCCCGGAGTTCACTCAGACTCATGTCCATCGAGTCGGTGATGCCATCCAGCCATCTCATCCTCTGTCGTCCCCTTCTCCTCTTGCCCCCAATCCTCCCAGCATCAGAGTCTTTTCCAATGAGTCAACTCTTCACATGAGGTGGCCAAAGTACTGGAGTTTCAGCTTTAGCATCATTCTTTCCAAAGAAATTCCAGGGCTGATCTCCTTCAGAATGGACTGGTTGGATCTCCTTGCAGTCCAAGGGACTCTCAAGAGTCTTCTCCAACACCACAGTTCAAAAGCATCAATTCTTCGGCACTCAGCCTTCTTCACAGTCCAACTCTCACATCCATACATGACCACAGGAAAAACCGTAGCCTTGACTAGACGAACCTCTGTTGACAAAGTAATGTCTCTGCTTTTCAATATGCTATCTAGGTTGGTCATAACTTTCCTTCCAAAGAGTAAGCGCCTTTTAATTTCATGGCTGCAGTCACCATCTGCAGTGATTTTGGAGCCCAGAAAAATAAAGTCTGACACTGTTTCCACTGTTTCCCCATCTATTTCCATGAAGTGATGGGACCGGATGCCGTGATCTTTGTTTTCTGAATGTTGAGCTTTAAGCCAACTTTTTCACTCTCCACTTCACTTTCATCAAGAGGCTTTTGAGTTCCTCTTCACTTTTTGCCATAAGGGTGGTGTCATCTGCATATCTGAGGTTATTGATATTTCTCCCGTCAATCTTGATTCCAGCTTGTGTTTCTTCCAGTCCAGTGTTTCTCATGATGTACTCTGCATATAAGTTAAATAAACAGGGTGACAATATACAGCCTTGACGAACTCCTTTTCCTATTTGGAACCAGTCTGTTGTTCCATGTCCAGTTCTGACTGTTGCTTCCTGACCTGCATACAGATTTCTCAAGAGGTAGATCAGGTGGTCTGCTATTCCCATCTCTTTCAGAATTTTCCAGTTTATTGTGATCCATGCAGACAAAAGCTTTGGCATAGTCAATAAAGCAGAAATAGATGTTTTTCTGGAACTCTCTTGCTTTTTCCATGATCCAGTGGATGTTGGCAATTTGATCTCTGGTTCCTCTGCCTTTTCTAAAACCAGCTTGAACATCAGGAAGTTCACGGTTCACATATTGCTGAAGCCTGGCTTGGAGAATTTTGAGCATTACTAGCGTGTGAGATGAGTGCAATTGTGCAGTAGTTTGAGCATTCTTTGGCATTGCCTTTTGATCATAGGGAATACTAACTTTAGTTTTAATTGAAATATAGTTAATTTACAGTGTTGTGTTAGTTTCTGTTGTACAGCAAAGTGATTCAGTTATATATATATATTTACATCCTTTTCCTTTGTGGTTTGTTACAGGATATTAAATATAGTTCCCTGTGCTGTATAGTAGGACCTTGGTTATTTATTACATATTTAGTTGTCTGTATCTGCTAATCCCAAATTCCTGATTTATCCTTCCTACCCCTCCTTCCCCCTTTAGTAACCATAAATTTGTTTTCTATGTCTGTGAGTCTGTTTCTGTTTTGTGAAAAAGTTCATTTGCATCATATTTTAGATTCCATATGTAAGTGGTATCATATAATATTTGTCTTTGTGTATCTGACTTACTTTCCTTATGATAATCTCTGAGTCCATCCATGTTGCTGCAAATGGGCATTATTTCATTCTTTCTACTGCTGAGTAATAAGTCCTCTGTATGTACAACATCTTTTATTCATTCATCTGTCGATGGACACTTAGGTTGCTTTCCTGTCTTTGTTGTTGTTCAGTTGCTAAGTCGAGTCTGACTCTGCAACCCCATGGACTGCAGCATGCCACACTATCTCCCAGAGTTTGCTCAGACTCGTGTCCATTGAGTCGATGATGCCATCTAACCATCTCAGTCTCTATTACCCTCTTCTCTTGTACTCAGTCTTTTCCAGCATCAGGGTCTTTTCCAGTCAGTAAGCTCTTCAAATCAGGTGGCCAGAGTATTGGAGCTTTAGCTTCAGCATCTGTCCTTCCCAGTGAATATTCAGGGTTGATTTCCTTTAGGATTGACTGGTTTCATCTCCCTTCTGTTCAAGGGACTCTCAAGAGTCTTCTTCAGCACCCCAGTTTGAAAGCATTAATTCTTTGGCACTCAGCTTTCTTTATGGTCCAACTCTCCCATTTGTACATGACTACTGGAAAAACCATAGCTTTGACTATACAGACCTTTGTCACCAATGTAATGTTTCTACCTTTTGTTATCCTGTCTAGATTTGTCATAGCTTTCCTTCCAAGGAGCAAGCCCTGTCAGGATTTACTTCTGGGAGCAGTCACAGCATGCTTTTTGGTAACTGTGTTGTATTCCCACATGGCTCAGCAGGTAAAGTGTCTGCCTGCAATGCAGGAGATGCAGGAAATGCAGGTTTTGGTCCCTGGGTTGGGAAGATCCTCTGGAGAAGGAAATGGCTACCCACTCCAGTATTCTTGCCTAGGAAATTGCATGGACAGAGGAGCCTGGCAGGCTATAGTCCATCAGGGGGCAAGAGAGTCAGACACCATTTAAAGAATAAGAACAACAGCAACTGAGAAAAGAAGAAAGTTAGGAATGTGGTTTCAGTCTTTCCGACTTAGCAGAAGCTAACTTAAAGTAAACCATTTTATCCCATTGTTCAACTTTCATTTGCCTCTGCCTGCAAGAGAGGTTATATTTTATCTTCATTTTTTATATTATAATGTACAATAATTTCGGAGAAGGCAATGGCAACCCACTCCAGTACTCTTGCCTGGAAAATCCCATGGATGGAGGGGCCTGGTAGGCTGCAGTCCATGGGGTCGCTAGGAGTCGGATACGACTGAGCGACTTCACTTTCACTTTTCACTTTCATGCATTGGAGAAGGAAATGGCAACCCACTCCAGTGTTCTTGCCTGGAGAATCCCAGGGACAGGGGAGCCTGGTGGGCTGCTGTCTATGGGGTTGCACAGAGTCGGATACGACTGAAGCGACTTAGCAGCAGCAGCAGTACAATAATGTAGAATAATACAGATGGAGAACTATTAGTTTTTTGATAATAGTTTAGTAAGGTCACTGGTATTTTTGTATTATCTGTTTAGTGAGGCAATCACTTGAAGTAGGAATTATTCTTGCCTTGAAAATTCCATGGACAGTGTAGCCTGGCCTGGACTGCATGGGGTCACAAGGAGTTGAACACGACTGATCACACACAGTACAAAGCAATCATTCTTCTTTGCAGTCATTTGTACTAAAAGAAAATCTATCATGGGACACATAAAAATAATCTTAAAAATTGTATATTACCATGCCATGTGTATTAGATAAGTGAACTTTCTAGATAATTAGAAGTTTAATTGGATTCTAGAGTTTTGTAGTTTTGATGGTTCTTTGTCTCAAATGTATTTTACATTTTCTTAGACTCATACATGAATCCATTGATTGTGAATTAACTACTTAAAAATTGAGTTATTATGATGGTTAACTTTTTTGGTGTCTGCTGTGTGCTAGGCACTATTTAAGTGCCTATGTGTATTAAAATTATTTTTCATAACAACCCTCTGATGATAGGTAATTTTGTTACTTCCATCATAGAGTTGAGTTGACTGTGGTAGATAGGTTAAAGCACCCGCCCCAGATTACATACCGGAGAAGGCAATGGCACCCCACTCCAGTACTCATGCCTGGAAAATCCCATGGACGGAGGAGCCTAGTAGGCTGCAGTCCATGGGGTCGCTGAGAGTCGGATACGGCTGAGCGACTTCACTTTCACTTTTCACTTTCCTGCATTGGAGAAGGAAATGGCAACCCACTCCAGTATTCTTACTTGGAGAATCCCAGGGATGGGGGATCCTGGTGGGCTGCCATCCATGGGATCGCACAGAGTCGGACACGACTTAAGCGATTTAGCAACAGCCCCAGATTACATAGATACTGTGTACCTCAGATCAGACTACTGATAATGAAATTCTAACCCATGAAGCCTGGTTCTAGAATTTGAAAGTCTTAATAATTTTGCTTTACTGCCTTTCACTGTTAGCATGGTTGTTTAATCCTACTAGTTATTATGGAATAAAGCTTAATCTAGGAGATATTTTGCAATTTGCTTTTACAAAAACATCAATAGACTGTGTGAGAAGCATATACAGTTGTATGACCTGTAGAGCAATACAGCATCATTCTCTGTCTGCACTTTTAAGTCAAAACCAAAGCAATTTTTACGGCCTTCCCCCCAATTGCCAAGAATAGTCATTGTGTGCTCTGGCATGAAAATTCTATTACTGTATCATCCACAGAGCCACAGTTACCTCCTTATCAAATTGTGCTTTGATATTTTCAGTGTGAGAAAGAAAATCCTTTACCATTTGAAGAATTGGCCCATAGTGTTTGGGAGTGTTTTCTCTGAATATCAAAAGTAGAATATCATTTTAGTAGATATGATACTAGGCCATAAATATCCCTACAGTTTTCCTCAGTTTCAGACAATTAATATATATATATATATGTGCACTGCTGCTTAGTCACTTCAGTCATGTCCGACTCTGTGTGAACCCCATAGATGGTAGCCCACCAGGCTCCGCCGTCCCTGGGATTCTCCAGGCAAGAACATTGGGGTGGGTTGCCATTTCCTTCTCCAATGCATGAAAGTGAAAAGGGAAAGTGAAGTCGCTCAGTTGTGTCTGGCTCTTCTCGACCCTGTGGACTGCAGCCTACCAGGCTCCTCCATCCGTAGGATTTCCAGGCAAGAGTACTGGAGTGGGGTGCCATCACTTTCTCTGATATATGTGCACAAGGAACATTAAAATGAATTTTAAGTGCTGTCTCATTCCTAGCACTCTATGTGGCAAGTAGCACCAATGTATTAGGCATATGCATAAATATTTTTATTGAGGCTTTGCTTATAATAGGAAAAAACCTGGAGTCTCTTGATTCTGCATTCTCTTCCAATCACCAGTATTTTGCTAAATCCTGACTCTAATTTATTGGCATCCTCTTTATTCTCATTGTCATTACCTTAGCACAGGCCTTTAGTATATTTTGTAGAATGGCTAGAACTCAAAACTTTTAGCTATTTTTTTTTTTTGTCTACTTGAAATGTGCCTAAATTGTACATAGCTGTTTCTAAATCACAGCCCTTATTCTTACTTTTAAACCTTTTGGTGGCTTCTTCTTGTATTCAAAATGTGTTCTAAACTTCTTAGTCTAATATTCAGGGCATCTTGTGATCTGGCCTCAACATGCCATTCCAACTCTGTTTCTCCTTGCTACCCTTGATATTCTCTTTCACACTTAGCTAGGTGGAAGTGTACATTGTTCTGCCACAACATGAGAGTTACTGTAACATGTATTAGAATATAACTTTTTTTTTGAATAAGGGAAAAACATCAGTTTAACTTAGAATTCCTGTTGTTTCGTTGTCGGGTTTTTTCCCCCCTCTTGCTAACATGGTAATGTATTGAGTCGCCAAGTAACAGCCGAAAGCAAAGAGAGTGGACTACGACAAGTTGTAGAGGAATATAGTGTTCTACGTAGTACTCATTCATCTCTCTCTCTTTTTCATCTTGGTTTGACCAAACACTGTTTTGGAAATGATTGCTCTTCTCCTGAATGTCTTTGAATTTTGCTCTTATTTCTATAACTTGGTGTCCTTTAATTGTACTATTTATATTCCCTTAAATTTTATATGTCCTTAAGTTACACTGTTTTTGTTAGAGTTGTTATGTTTCACATTTAATATCTAACTTCAAAATGGTGGCTCAGAACAACCATTTGTTTGCTCTCCTGTGATTTGCTATGGGTTTGGTCAAGCGGTTCTCCTGATCTCAGTACCTGTAGTACTGATGTGACTGCAGACATCTGACAGCTCTGTTGATGCTGGATGGTCTTTTAGTTACATGTCTGGTAGTTGACTGTTGCTGTCCACTTTGGTTTTCTTTGTAACTTCTTATTTTCCAGTAGGCTAGATAAGGTTTGTTTGTTTGTTTGTTTTTCACTGTGATGGTAGAAGCTTTTCAAGAGAGCAAAAGTTTCCAAGTCCAGCCATCATTTCCATTCCATTTTTCTAAATAGCTTTATTGAAGTACAGTTGATATACAATAAACTGCACATACTTGAAATGTACAATTAGATTAATTTTGAAACTGTAACTACAATCAAGTTAGTGAACAGATGAGCAGCTGCAGAGGTTTCCTTCTACCCTTTTGTAATTCTTCCCTCCTGCCATGATGTACCTTCCTCTAAAACCAATTGATTTGCTTTCTGTCAGTAGATGAGTAGAGTTTTAAATAGATGGAATCATCCAATGTATGCTTTTTTTCTAATTTACTTTACTGACATAATTTGAGTACAGTTATTTTGAGATTCAAGCATGTTGTCATGAATCAGTAGTTCATGCTGAGTAGCGTTCCATCTTATGGATATAACACAATTGGCTTATCCATTTATCTGTTGATGGGCATTTGAGTTGTTTACAGTTTTGGTCTATTTCAAGTAAAGCATTATGGACGTTCAAGTACAAATCTTGATGTGGATATATATCTCCTTTTTTCTTGGGTAAATAACTATGAATGGAACAGCTAGATCAAAAGGTAGGTACCTTATGTTTAACTTTTTAAGGAAATGCTAGACTTTTTACAGAGTAATTGTATCAGTGTACATCCTTGCCAGCAATGTACAGGAGTTTTCATTCCTCTTTGCCAGTTTATGGTATGCCTTTTTAAATTTAGTTATTCTGATGGGTGGTGGTATCTGATTATAGTTATAATTTACATTTCTATAATGACTAATGATGTTGAACATCTTTTCATTTGTTTATTTGCCATTTACCCATTTTATTTATTTATTATTTGCTTTCTTTTTGACTTTTTAGACTTCTTAGTATATTTTGGATAAAAGTCCTTTATTACACATATGCTTTACAAAGAATTTCTCCTAGTATGTTACTTGTCTTTTCATTCTGTTAACAGTGGTTTTCCAATGAAGTACTTAATTTTGATGAAGTCCAGTTCATTCTTCTTTTTTTTTTTTAATGTGTCATATCTTCTTCCTGTGCTTTCTTTTAGAAATCTTACTGATTTAGGTTTTATATTTAGGTCTGTGCTGTATGTTGAATTAACTTTTGTATATGGTGCAGGGTATGGTTCCAAGTTAATTGTTTGCCTGTTGATTCTCAGTTGTTCAACACAGTCTGTTGAAAAGGTTATCCTTTCTACACTGCATTTCTTTTGCATCTTTGTCATAAATCAGTTGTCTTTGTGTGGGGGGGGGTTTGGTCTGCATTCTCTTCAGTTCCATGAAGTGTTTGTCTGTCTTTATGTTAATACAGTATTACTTTGATTACTCTAGCTCTGTAATTATTTTTGAAATCATATAGTGTTACTTTTTCAACTTTCTTTTCAAAGTTGCTTTCACTGTTTTACGAGCTTTTGTTTCCATATGAATTATAGAATGACCTAGTTGGTTTCTATGAATATGACTGCTGGACTTTTGATTGGAATTGTGTTGGATCTGTGGATCCATTTGAGGAGAGTTGTCATCTTTGCAGTATTGAATCTTCTGACCTATAAACAAGTTATATCTCTTATTTAGATATTTTTAACTTCATCAGTGTTTTATTATTAGTGTACAAGTATTTCACATCTTTGGCCAGATTTATCTCAAAGTATTTTATATTTTTTTATTTTTTTGAAAACTTAATTTTCTAATTGTTCATATCTAATATATAGAAATGCAGTTGATTTTTCTGTTGATCTTGTATCTTACAACCATGCTAAACTCACTTATTCTACTACTTTTTTTGTAGATCTCATCATATTTTCTCAAAAGACTATGATATCAATCTGGATACTTTTTATTCCTTTTTCTTTATTGATTTTATCGGTAAGACTGTCCAGTACAATTTTGAATAGGAAAGTATTTATCTTTTGGTATTAAGAATCATAGGTATTTTTAAAATTCTCTTTATTACGTGGTAAAAGTTAACCCTCTCGTTAATTTGCTGATAGTTTTTAATTAGAAGTGTTATATTGGATTTTGTTTGATGCCTTTTTTGTATTTATTGAGATGATCATAAAATTTTCCTTTTTTAGTTTGTTAATATTGTAAATTACATTTATTGATTTTTGAATGTTAAACCAACCTTGTATTCCTGAATAAACATGATCTGTTATTCGGACAATACATTGTTAGATTTAATTTGCTAAAACTTTGTTTAGAAATTTTACATAGGTGTTAATAAAGGATATTGGTTTGTAGTTTCTTTTCCTCAAAATGTCTTTATCATTTTTTGGTGTGAAGGTAATGCTGGCCTCATAAAATGAGATCAAAATTTTCCATCCTTTTTGGTTTTTTAGATGACTTTGTGTTGAATCGATATTGTCTCTTTTCTAAATATTTGGTAGAATTCACCAATGATAGCATCTGGGCCTAGAGTTTTGTTTCGTGGAAAGGATTTAATTTCTTTAGTAGATACAAGCAAGTTTGACAGTTTATGTCTTTCACGGAATCTATCCGTTTCATCCAAGTTGTAAATTTACTGTCATAAAGGTATTCACAGTACTCACTTGTTATTTTTAAATATGTGTAAACTATGTAGTGATGTCACCTCTCTCATTTCTGATAGTGGTTATCCTGTTTCTTTTTTTCCTGGACACTATGACTAGACGTATAGAAGATCTTAATGATCTTTTTTAAAAACAAAACAAAACCCAGATTTTAGTTTCATTGATTTTCTTTTCTGTTTCACTGATTTCCATGCTGATCTCTATTATTTTCTTTATTTTAAAAACTTGTTTACTTTTGGTTTCATTTGCTCATCTGTTTCTAGTTTAAAGTAGAACCCAGGGTCGCTGATTTGGCCTTACTCTTTTTTTCTAATACAGGCATTTGAAGCTATAAAGTTTCCCTTAAGCACTGCTGTAATAATACCCCACTAATTCCTGTGTTTTTCTAAATTTCTGTCTTGATTTCTTCTTTTGTGAATTACTTAGAAGCATATATATATTTGAGAGTTCTCCAGAAAGCTTCTGTCATCAGTTTCTAGTTTAATTCTGTTGGGGTCAAGAAACATATATTATATACATTTTATTTTTAATATTCTTATTTTAAAAGTCAGTTATCTTTTAAAGAAGTTTAAGCGAAACAAATGAAATTTGTATTAAATTTAATGCAGCTTTTTTTTTCCCCCTCTTACCCCTCTCCTTTGGGAACTCTGTCTATGTGTATGTTGGGCTGTAATTTACTGATACTTTATGAGTTTTAGTCTTTTTGCATGTGTTTCATTAAGGGTAATCTTTATTGCTATGCTTTTATGACCAGTAAACTTTTTAATGTCTAATCTGCCATTAATTCCTTTTAGTGTATTTTTATCTCAGATAGTTTAGTTTTTTTATCCCTAGAGTTTGGTTTGGGTTTTCTATGTTCCCTAGCCTTTGAACATATTGAACACAGTTATAACTGTTCTCAGTGTCCTTTTTCGCTAATTCTAACATCAGATTGAATTCTGGATCATTTTTGATTGGTTGAGTTTTCTTCTTACTGTGTGTCTTGTGTTCTTCTGCCTGTCTACATATGTAGTAATCTTTCATTGGATGCCAGACATTATGGTTTTACTTTGTTGTTTGCTGGATTTTTTTGTGGTCCTATAAATCTTTAGCTTTATCCTGGGAAGTGCTTATGTTACTTGGAGGCAGTTTGGTGTGTTCATATTTTGTTTTGTGGGTTTGTATTGCAAGTGTTGGAATAATACTCAATCTAGAGCTAATTATTCCCTACTACTAAGACAACACCTTTCTAAGGTTTACCACAGCCATACCTGAAAACACTGTTATGAGCAACTAATCAAAGCTGTGTGCATTATGAGTTTTCTCAGTCTTGCTGATGGGACAGGGACTGTTTTCAGGACTGTTTGAACACCACGCACTGTTCGCTTTTCTAATCCTTTTGGTTTTCTTCTACATTGGTAGTGTCTTCACATGCATATGCTTATTGGTGCTCTTTGATTCTTTCTCCATAGAACTCTCTTGTCTCTGGTAGTACTCTGTCATACAAATTGTAAATGCCTGTTCTTCCTGAACTTTCAGCATCATCTTCTCAACACCGGGAGTCTCCTAGGCTTTGTCTCCATTTCCCTTATCAGTGCTGTGACCTGAGAACTCTCAACAGAGTAAGCTGAAACAGTAGAACTCAGCTCAGTTTCCCATCTCTCAGGGATCACTGGCCTTCACTGCTGATATCAGTGTTTTGAAACCATTGTTTCATATATTTTGCTTGGTTCTGGGTTGTTTATTTCAGATGGGAGCATAAACTATCTTCAACTTAATTCATCTTGGTTAGAACCAGAAGTCTTCAAGTGCTCTGGTATAAAACAGTGTTATAGAACTAGGAATAATAATGTGACGACTATTTGTATCAAAAGATATTCATCACCTGTGTTTGAGAGAATGTGCTATTTACAACTTTTTGTTATTTTTCATTTAAATATATACATATGTATGTGCAAAGTCTGAAAGTATTCAAAATGTTAAATCACTTTTTTAGAGGAATGATTTAGAGTAATTTTATATACTTCACATGTATAATAAAGAAATATAGCTAAAAACAGAAAACACCATTTATGAATCAGTGTAAAGAATTTTAAAATGTTCTTCTGTCAGCCATATTTGAAACCTAATATGACCATGTGTTGGGATAAAAGATCTAAATCATCAAATCCATATCTCTTAAATTATTATAGAAATCCTTATGATTCCATGATTCAAGTCATTGGAGCCAGATGCATAAATCCATTCTGTCCCTTATGGTAAAAATGGTATATGCAAAGGAAGAAATGCCCTGTGACTTGAAATTCTAAAGTATCTGGTGAATTCATGTGCAGTAAAAGCATTTGGTTGGTAGAAGAAAGTATTGGTAAAGAAGCTGCCTACAGGTTAAGCATTAGTTATATGTAACTGTTGATTTGTCTAATTACACAGTTGAAAGTGAAAGTAAAGTCGTGTCTGACTCTTTGCTACCCCGTGGAGTGTAGCCTACCAGGCTCCTCTGTCCATGGGATTCTCCAGACAAGAGTACTGGAGTGGGTTGCCATTTCCTTCTCCAGGGGATCTTCCCAACCCAGTGATTGAACCTGAGTCTCCCACATTGGAGGCAGACGCTTTAACCTCAGCCACAGGATAATTGCTTTACAGTGTTGTACTTGTTCACAGTTAGATTTAAATTCTTCCTCTTTACAGAAAGTTACTATTTCTGGTATATATATCATTCATCAATCATAAAATAATTTTAAAACACATTTAATTTGAAGTGCCTAGTGAAACGTCCCAAATGCCCAAACACAGCAGAATAAAAACAGGCAGTTAATAACAATGATAACCATATCACCTACCACCACCAGAGAATTCAGTCTCTTCTTTTTAAAATGTGGAATTAAGTGAGGTAATTTGCGTGATTTTTTAAATGTCTATTACTAGATTTGCAATTTTAAAAAATGAAGCCTAATATTTATGCCTCTGACTGTTTATTGCCTTGTTGGTATCTTTTATGTTATTGTTTGTAGTTCTTTCTTCTAAGTGGCATTAAGTGAGACATGTGTTTTTTCTATCCTCCATTTAAGTAATGATTTCCTTCTTTCATTGCCTTAATACCCTTTATCCTTATGATCTTATGGCCCTAATGCATGGATATACAAAAGACATGAACATAAAGAACGTCATATAAATTGCCTGCAGGTCATTGGACCTCTGTATAGTCCAGTTCAGTAGCTCAGTCGTATGCAACTCTTTGTGACCCCATGGAATGCAGCACGCCAGGCCTCCCTGTCCATCACCAACTACTAGAGTTTACTCAAACTCATGAGTCAGTGATGCCATCCTACCATCTCATCCTCTGTTGTCCCCTTCACCTCCTGTCTTCAGTCTTTCCCAGCATCAGGGTCTTTTGAAGTGAGTCAGTTATTCGTATCAGGTGGCCAAAATATTGTAGTTTCAGCTTCAGCATCAGTCCTTCCAGTGAATATTCAGGACCAGTTTCCTTTAAGATGGACTGGTTGAATCTCTTTGCAGTCCAAAGGACTCTCAAGAGTCTTCTCCAACACCACAGTTCAAAGGCATCAGTTCTTTGGAGCTCAGCTTTCTTTATGGTCAACTCACATCCATTCATAACTACTGGAAAAACCATATCTTTGACTAGATGGACCTTTGTTGGCAAAGTAATGTCTCTGCTTTTTAATATATTGTCCAGGTTGATGATAACTTTTCTTCCAAGGAGCAAGCATCTTTTAATTTCATGGCTGTAGTCACCATTTGCAGTGATTTTGGAGCCCCCCAAAATAAAGTCTGTCACTGTTTCCATTGTTTCCTCATCTATTTTCCATGAAGTGATGGGACCAGATACCATGATCTTAGTGTTTTGAATGTTGAGCTTTAAGCCACCTTTTTCACTCTCCTCTTTCACTTTCATCAAGAGACTCAGTTCTTCTTCACTTTCTGCCATAAGAGTGGTGTCATCCGCTTCTGAATAACCAACAAATCACAGAAGAAATCCAAAAAGAAATCAAAATATCCGTAGAAACAAATGAAAATAAAAACACAATAACCAAAAACCTATGGGATTCAGTAAAAGCAGTGCTAAGGGGAGGGTTCATAGGAATACAAGCTTACCTCAAGAAACAAGGGAAAAATCAATAACCTTACTCTACATCTAAAGCTACTAGAAAAAGAAGAAATGAAGAACTCCAGGTTAGTAGAAGGAAAGAAGTCATAAAAATTAGGGCGGAAATAAATGAAAAAGAAACAAAGAAGACTATAGCAAAAATCAACAAAGCTAAACAGACAAGCCATTAGCCAGACTTATCAAGAAAAAAGGGGAGAAGAATCAAATCAACAAAATTAGAAATGAAAATGGAGAGATCACAACAGACAACACAGAAATACAAAGGATCATAAGAGACTACTAATCAGCAACTATATGCTGATAAAATGGACTTGGAAGAAATGGACAAATTCTTAGAAAACTATAACTTTCCAAAACTAAACCAGGAAGAAATAGAAAATCTTAACAGACCCATCACAAGCATGGAAATTGAAACTGAGATCAAAAATCTTCCAACAAACAAAAGCCCAGGACCAGACAGTGTCACAGCTGAATTCTACCAAAAATTTAGAGAAGAGCTAACACCTATCCTACTCAAACACTTCCAGAAAGTTGCAGAGGAAGGTAAACTTCCAAACTCATTCTGTGAGGCTGCCGTCACCCTAATATCAAAACTAGACAAAGATGCCACAAAAAAAACTACAGGCCAATATCACTGATGAACATAGATGCAAAAATCCTTAACAAAATCCTAGCAAACAGAATCCAACCACAGATTGAAGAAATCATACATCATGACCAAGTGGGCTTTATCCCAGGGATGCAAGGATTCTTCAGTAGTTGCAAATCAATGTGATACATCACATTAACAAATTGAAAGATAAAAACCATATGATTATCTCAATAGATACAGAGAAAGCCTTTGACAAAATGCAACATCCATTTATGATAAAAACCCTCCAGAAAGCAGGCATAGAAGGAACATACCTCAACATAATAAAAGCCATATATGACAAACCCACAGCAAACATTATCCTCAATGGTGAAAAATTGAAAGCATTTCCCCTAAAGTCAGGAACAAGACAAGGGTGCCCACTCTCACCACTACTATTCAACATAGTTTTGGAAGTTTTAGCCACAGTAATCAGAGAAGAAAAATAAATAAAAGGAACCCAGAATGGAAAAGAAGAAGTAAAACTCTCACTGTTTGCAGATGACATGATCCTCTACTTAGAAAACCCTAAAGATGCCACCAGAAAATTACTAGAGCTATCAATGAATACAGTAAAGTTGTAGGATATAAAATTAACACACAGAAATCCCTTGCATTCCTATACACTAACAATGAGAAAACAGAAAGAGAAATTAAGAAAACAATTCCACTCACCATTGCAACAAAAAGAATAAAATACTTAGGAATAAATCTACGTAAAGAAACAAAAGACCTTTATATAGAAAACTATAAAACACTGATGAAAGAAATCAAAGATGACACAAATAGATGAGAAATATACTGTGTTCCTGGTTTGGAAGAATCAATATAGTGAAAATGAGTATAATACCCAAAGCAATCTGTAGATTCAATGCAAACCCATTCAAGCCATCAGTGGTATTTTTCAGGGACCTAGAACAAATAATTTCACAGTTTGTATGGAAATACCAAAACCTCGAATAGGCAAAGCAATCTTGAGAAAGAAGAATGGAACTGGAGGAATCAACCTGCCTGACTTCAGACTATACTACAAAGCTACAGTCATCAAGACAGTATGGTACTGGCACAAAGACAGAAATATAGATCAGTGGAACAAAATAGAAAGCCCAGAGATAAATCCACATATCTATGGAGACCTTATCTGTGACAAAGGAGGCAAGAATATACAATGGAGAAAAGACAATCTCTTTAACAAGTGGTGCTGGGAAAACTGGTCAGCCACTTGTAAAAGAATGAAACTAGAACACTTTCTAACACCATACACAGAAATGAACTTGAAATGGATTAAAGATCTAAATGTGAAACCAGAAACTACAAAACTCCTAGAGGAAAACATAGGCAAGACACTCTCTGACGTAAATCACAGCAGGATCCTCTATGACCCACCTCCCAGAGTAATGGAAATAAAAGCAAAAATAATCTAACTAATTAAACTTAAACTAAATTTAAGTTAAATTTAATTAAACTTAAAAGCTTTTTCACAACAAAGGAAACCATAAGCAGGGTGAAAAGACAGCTTTCAGAATGGGAGAAATTAATAGCAAATGAAGCAACTGACAAAGAATCTCAAAAATATGCAAGCAGCTCCTGCAGCTCAATTCCAGAAAAATAAATGACCCAATCAAAAAATGGGCCAAAGAACTCTACAGACATTCTCCAAAGAAGACATAAAGATGGCTAACAAACGCATGAAAAGATGCTCAACATCACTCATTATCAGAGAAATGCAAATCAAAACCACAATGAGGTACCATCTCACACCGGTCAGAATGGCTGCTATCAAAGTGTCCAAACAATAAATGCCGGAGAGGTGGGGAGAAAAGGGAACCCTCTCACTGTTTGTGGGAATGCAAATTAGTACAGCCATTATGGATAACAGTGCGGAGATTCCTTTAAAAACTGGAAATAGAACTGCTGTACGACCCAGCAATCCCACTGCTGGGCATACACACCAAGGACACCAGAATAGAAAGAAACACGTGTACCCCAATGTTCATCACAGCACTGTTTACAATAGCCAGAACATGGAAGCAACCTAGATGTCATCAGCAGATGAATGGATAAGAAAGCTGTGGTGCATATACACAATGGAATATTACTCAGCCATTAAAAAGAATACATTTGAATCATTCTAATGAGGTGGATGAAACTGGAGCCTATTATACAGAATGAAGTAAGTCAGAAAGAAAAATACCAATACAGTATATTGATGCATATATATGGAGTTTAGAAAGATGGTAACGATGACCCTATATGCGAGACAGCAAAAGAGACACAGATGTAAAGAACAGATTTTTGGACTCTGTGGGAGGAGGCGAGGGTGGGATGATTTGAGAGAATAGCATTGAAACATGTATATTATCATATGTGAAATAGATTGCCAGTCCAGGTTCGATGCATGAGACAGGGTGCTCAGGGCTGGTGCACTGGAATGACCCAGAGGGATGGGGAGGAACGTGGGAGCGGGGTTCAGAATGGGGAACACATGTACACCGTGGCTGATTTCATGTCAATGTATGGCAAAAACCACTACAATATTATAAAGAAATTAGCCTCCAATTAAAATTTAAAAATTGATTTTAAAAAATTAGAAAAAGTTGTGTCATCTGTGTATCTGGGGTTATTGATATTTCTCCCAGCAGTCTTGATTCCAGCTTGTGCTTCATCCAGCCCAGCGTTTCTCATGATGTACTCTACATATAAGTTAAATAAGCAGGGTGACAATATACAGCCTTGACGTATTCCTTTCCCAATGTGGAACCAGTCTGTTGTTCCATGTCCAGTTCTAACTGTTGCTTCCTGGACCTCTGTAGTTAAAGCCATATAATCCAGTAATATGCCTTGGAGAAAGAAAAAAATATTTTAAGATTAGGAATGATAACAGGAAAGAGAACTTTGAAGTTCTTTATTTTGTCTTTTCATTAACTTTTTGGAAAAGCTGGTCTTAGAGTGTGTACTTACGTTTATTATATATACTAGAAGAAGGTTTTGAAATTGTTGATTGAGCAATATACTTATTGAGTTATATACTTAAATTTGCAGTATTTGGGGATAGGAAGAGAAGGACCGTCCTAACTACGGTCTCACTACATAATAATAACAGTTTTGGTATAGATACACAAAGATGCTCTTTTTTAAGAACGATTGTTTACCACCAAAACTTTTGTTGTTCAAAGGCAGGCATGGTTATGAAATTATCACTGATGAATATCATTAATATCTGGAAATGTATAACATTTAATATACATGCAAAACCAATTTTACCTTGTAGAGATGATTGATACAGAATACCAAAATAGTAAATCAAGCCATATTTGTAACTTCATCTAGTATACTGTCTATGTAAGGTTTCTAAATGCTGGGGCAAAGTGATGCTATAGTTTCCCTGGCATTATAGTCTTCTAAGTGGTTGTTAAAACTCTCAGTATATTATTAGCATTTGATATTCTGAAATGTTAAACTTTTGACTTTGAGTGACTGATATTCCAGACAAAGTATGTATGTTATTTTTCTAGCCCATGTAGTAGTAGAGTTTACACGTTTTAAACAGTCAGTAAATCTATATAGGGGTCGTGATGTCTGTGAAACTTTCAGTATGGTTTTTATTTGCATCCATTTTCTTTTTGATCACATAGTTTTCACATTAGAATAATATAAAATTGCACATGAGGAATTAGAATGACTATCTTATCTGGAGGATTTTAGCCTTTTTTATTTGGTATCCCAATATGTTGAACTAGAGTTTTGGAAAACATTATGAAATATTAAAGTTTTTAGCTTAAAAACAGATCACCTGGCTTTGCTGAAGAAATTTAGTGTTTCCTCTTGCATTCCTTTATATGAAAAACAGAAAACCTGTACTGGAAAGAAATTTGAAACCTTGAATAATTTTAAAAAATTTTTATTTATTTTTTTTATTTCTATTTTTGGTAAAGCTGTCCTGCCACTAAAATGCCAGGAATTCACTATGAATATAAAGTAGTTTGAGTAAAACATTGCCATTTGATTCTGTTATGTCTGAAAGTACTTGTTTAGAAAAAGCTATAGTTTTTTTTAATATATTTATATAAATGTAAAATGGTTGGTTGAGCTTCACAAGTAGATATCTGCCATGATCACATGACACTTTGTTTTAGTACAATTTATAATTTTTTAATTGAAGTGTAGTTGATTTGCAATGCTGTGTTAATTGCTCTGCAGCATAGTGATTCAGTTATACATACATATACACACACATGGTCTTTTTAATATTCTTTTCCATTATAGTTTATCACAAGACATTGAATATTGAATGTAGATCCCTGTGCAATAGGACCTTGTTATTTGTCCATTCCTTATATAACAATTTGTATCTGCCTCATCCTAAACTCCCAGTCTGTCCATCCCCAACCCTGGAAACCATGTCTGTTTTCTGTGTCTGTTAGTCTGTTTCTGTCCTGTAAATAAGTTTCATTTGTGTCATATTTTAGGTTCCATATATAAGTGATACTGTATTTTTCTTTCTGACCTACTTAATACAGTTTGAAGCATTTTGTTAACTTAGAAAAATTAGTTGATGTTCAAACTTTTGAAATTGAAGGTTCTCTGTTTTTCTTCTTTCTCAAGAGTATATTTTGTAGTAAATCAGGCTAATTTATTGATTTTGAAATGTATAAAGTATGTTGAATTTCATCATACTATTACAATTTGGTGATGTCATTGCTTTAAAAACTCAGAAAAATTTTACCATATTATTCCAGAGTTCAGAACAGTCTGTATATTTTGCAAAATAACCATCTATTACCTGAATAATAGTTATTTTAGAATACTAATGTCTACAGCATATTATAAATTATTAATTTCAATTACCTATGGAATATTTTGAAACCTATGAATTTCTTTCATGAGTTACTTTATGAACAAGATAGATTATACTGAAACAAAGTGATTCATTTTCTTGCATAATTTAGCTGTAGGTCTTCAAAAGAGTATTCTTAAAATATTTTCAAAGAAAGAAATACTTTGAAATAAATACTTTAAATAAAATTAAAATTAAGGTTACAATCATAGCTTTACCCTTTAATTCATGGTAATTAAAATTTATCTTTCAGACGGCAAATGGCTACATCTTGTTTTTTCACATAACATCTACAAGAGGGGACAAGTACCTTTATGAACCAGTGTATCCCAAGTAAGTTCATTATCTTTTATTTTTTAAATATTTGTGTACTTTGTATTCACAAAATGTTGCACTTTAGGGTTGTCTGAAGTGCTGGGCCAGCATTTCCAAAAACACTGTTTCAGAAATTACTAGGTCTTCAAACTGCTGTCACTTGAATAAAAAAATTCTATAGTAAGTCTGGAAATGTTGGATTAATATATTCCATAATGTTTTATGGGAAAACCCAAATGAACTTTTTGGCCAACCCAATACTATCTCCCTTATTGGACATTCAGAATTACTGTTAATATACTCTAGTTTTAGCATTCTTTAGTCTCTATTGGGGATGTATGAGCTAACAGATTATGAAGAGAAGAGGTAAAATGTCAGTAAGCTATAGGTACTTTGTTCTGTATGTTTTAGTATATGCATAAACTAAGTACGTGCCCCGAAAGAATTGAGGGAACTTGAACTTTTGATCTTTAATCTATGTTGTTCAGTATGTTTTATATTGTTTTTGTTGTTGTTTGCCTTTTGAAATAAGAACATTTTATCAAAAGAACTTTAGAAATAAAATAACATAATTTTCATGTGTGATACCTTTTTAAAAAAACAAGCCATTAAAACTGGATGAAAATATAAATGAATTATTTATCATATTTCTAGACGGTGGAAGACAGATATTATTGGTTATATAAGAAGTGAAAGAGAAAATAGATTTCATTATATGTAAGTTTAAATTTCTGAAAATTAACAGTGGTAAAACTGACAAACATTAAAAGTAGCACTGGGGGAAAGTTATGCAGTCGATAGGACCAAGGCTTACTATTTTTTATATGAAGGAGTCATATAAATTGCTAAAAAACACAAAGATTTCAAAAATAAATAGGTAAGAGCAATCTTATAAGAGGAGATGTAATCCATTTTAATTCTCAATTTAGACACAGTCCTGTAAATAAAAAGCAATAAACAGGGTCACCTTATAGGTGATGATGATGATTATTATTCTCTTCTAGATGGGCAGGGGAGGTAAATGACATCTCTGGAAACAGTGAAAGATACAGTTTACTTCATTTTACCAACATGATTTACATATATTTCCAGTGTTTTGAAATAGTATTTTGAGATTCATTTTTTGTTTTCCAGAGGTTTTTAAAAGTTTCTTACCTTGTAATACTAAGTAGTATCCCAACAATGCATGAATTTTGCTGTTTAACTGCATATGTTAAGCTAGAGAAGTAAAGAGCATTATTATTATTATTTTTTGACTTGGATGATCTTCATTGTATTGAAGATATTTTAGTATGTGAGCCTCAATAAAGTATGTATTGCCTTAGAGCAGCATGAATAGTAATGAAAGGGGATATAGCCTTTGATATCAGATAGACTTGGAATTAAATGTCAGTTCTGCTGTTTTTCAGCTGTATGACTTCTATCAAGTTAATCCCTCTAAAACCTCAGTTTCCTCATCTGTAGAATGAAATAGCAGTTGTAATTATTTTAAGGATTAAATGAGATCATGCATATTAAATGTTTAGATAAGCACCTAATAGATGGAAAAAGTAATATGGACAACTGCTATTATTTGTACGCTTTTCCTGTGTTGGTTGCTCAGTCGTGTCTGACTCTTTGTGATCCCATAGACTGTAGCCTGGCAGGCTCCTCTGTCCATGGGATTTCGCAGGCAAGAATACTGTATGTTGTACATTTTTTGCTTTTGAGTTGATAGTATACTTTTTTTAGAGTCTAACTTCTAGTAACTGCTTTAGAAAATGAAATAAAATCTCTTATATAGGAACAGTTTTGCAGAGCAAATTAGTCAGTCTATTATATATTAGGCTGGCCAAAATATGTGACGTAAAGCCCAAACAAACTTTTTGGCCAATCCAATATTTGTGTGCTAGACTACTTTCTAGTTGGATTTTTTAGTCTAGTAAGTTTCTTAGTTTTCCTAGTAGAACCTGTTTATAAAATGGGAATAAAAATATTTTCTTCTTCAGTTCTTTGCAGGATTGTATGGCTTAGGTTTTTAAAATTTGACTTGAGGAGAGTTTAAAAAAAATACTTAGTTTTTATAGGATGTAAGATAAGCTCAGGGAGGTATTGCACAACATAGGGAATACAGCCAATATTTTGTAATAACTATAAATGGAAAGTAACCTTTAAAAATTGTATAAAATTTTTAAATGAAAAAATTTAGTTTTAATGAGTGTATTATTATCATCTGTGCCATTGTAAACACTTATGCAGTTCAAGACACTGTTTTAAGCACTTTTCAAACTCATTTAATCCCTGTCGCAACCTGATGAGGTAGTTATGGACAGTTACTTGCAGCAGAGAGGCCAAGTAACCCATCGAGAGTCACACACTAGTAAATGACACACTCAGGATCAGACCTAAATGTTGTAACTTCAGAATCTGTGTATTTAATCACCAGTACTACACTGCCTCAACCCTCTTTCCATCTAGTCTTCTGTTACTCTTGGATTTATTTGGTGAGTCAGGAATTTAATAAAAAAAAAAAAAAATGAATGAAAGATCTGGAGTGGTTTATAGTAGCCTTAAAGATTAGAGGCAGTATAGTTGAGGCCAGTAGTCAGTCATCTTCTCAATTAGAAATACTATTGTCTCTTGCTTCTCTTTTCTGAATCTTAGGAGTTTATCATATGAGTTTTTCTAGAGTATCTCAGCATCGTCAAATTATGTGACAGCATCTTAGCTCTCAGACTGCCTATCTTTTCTCATATACTCCATCTTTGTTGTTGTTTAGTCACTAAGTCATGTCTCACTCTTTTATGACCCTGTGGACTACAACCTCCCAGATTCCTCTGTCCATGGGATTTCCCAGGCAAGAATACAGGAGTGGGTTGCTATCTCCTTCTCCAGGGAACTTCCTGACCCAGGGATCGAACTATGTCTCATGCATTGCAGGCAGATTCTTTACCACGGAACTACCAGGGGAGCCATGCTCTATCTTAGAACAGGTTGTTGTTCAGTCTCTCAGTCATGTTTGACTCTCTGACCCTATGGACTGCAGCATGCCAGGCTTCCCAGAGTTTGCCAAAACTCATGTCCATTGAGTTGGTGATGCTATCCAGCCATCTCATCCTCTGTTGTCCCCTTCTCCTTCTGCCTTCAGTCTTTCCCGGCATCAGGGTCTTTTCTAATGAATTGGCTCTTCATATCAGGTAGCCAAAGAATTGGAGCTTCAGCTTCAGTCCTTCCAGTGAATATTCAGGATTCATTTCCTTTAGGATTCACTGGTTTGATCTCCATGCAGAGATCACGGATTTAGAGGGCATGGGCTTAGAGGGCATTGTGCTAAGTGAAATAAACCAGACAGAGAAAGAAAAAGAAAGACAGATACTGTATATCACTTCTATGTGGAATCTTAAAAATATAACAAACTAATGAACATAACAAAAAAGAAATAGACTCACAGATACAGAGAACAAACGACTGGTTACCTGTGAGGAGAGGGGCAGTATAGGCATGAGAGAGTAGCAGATAGAAACCATTGAGTGTAAGATAGACTACAAGAATATGTTGAACAGCACAGGAAATTTATCCAATATTTTGTGACAACTATAAAGGGAGTGTTATCTTTAAAAAATTACATTAAATGCACAAATAGAGACATATAAACAGTAATAAGTGAAATTGTGAACCTAGTCTGCTTTTTCAGATTCCAGTCTCGTTTTACTCTCCAATTAGCTTTATATTTCAGTAAATAAATACCTAGGAGTTGAATTGCTGGGGCATATCACATGTCTAGTGATTTAAGATTGGAGAATGGACATTGTATTACGTATTGAGTGTCTGATTTTTATTCTTTTGCTTTAAAGAATGTTGAGGTTTGTCTTGGAGAGCAGTTAAGTTGGAGATTTTCTTGATCCTTTTGGAGCTTATTTATGTATTTTTAGGGTGGATTCAACCTTTAGGCTATATTAGCACTTCTGAGCTCTATTCTAACGTCCTGGGTCTTTAAACAGGTCTCTTTGATCTGGTCAGAGCTAGGATTTCCCCAAGCCCTCTATGAGCTATACAGTTTGAAACTCTGGAAGTTTTTCTTTGGCTGACCTTGTGGAGTTTCCCTATATACAGTCGTAGCTTAGTATTTAGCAACATTTAAGGGGAACCTATATTGGTTTCCAGAGCTCTTTTTCTGTATCTCCTGCCTCTCTTGTACTCTGTTCCACAAATAGCTGCTTCTGCTTCCCTAAACTTTAATCTTCTTCTGCTCAACTTAACAAGACTGCTGTATTATGCTTGTGTTCTCCTAACTTACATGGTAATCTCAAAAGTGACTTCTACCAGGAAGCTTTGTTTGCCTCCCTTCACTCAGGAGTACAGTCCTGTGCTGCCTGTTATGCAGTGTCTGAAAACTGTTTCTTACATTTTATCCATTTTTTTTTTGTTTTCAGTTGTATCTGGAGGGCTAATTTGGCACCAGTTTTCTGTTATTCTAGTAATAAAGTGACGAACCATCTATGTCCCTGTCCGTCAACTTGAACAGTTTCTGGTCTTTTTTCATTGGGTATGTTTTAGCACATTTAAGATATCATCATTTTATTTCATCCCAAAATGTTTTCATTATTGACATTCTGGCAAACAATTAGATTGACTCAGAATGATGCTATATGAGGTATGGAGTTTGAGGAAAGAAAACATCCTGAGCCTTACCAGAACTCTGGTTGGAGAATCAAAGCCTTTTAGTCCAGAATTCACTTAGGACTGCCAGAACTTGCTGGATCAAGTCTAACACATTCCAGACATTTTAAAACTTGATAATCTGAGTTGTAAGAGAATAGATCTTAAAAGTTCTCATCACAAGGGAAAAAAAATGTAATTATTTTAAAATATATATGTAAATATATATACATGTATATATGTATATGTATGTATATGTATATATACATTTTCATTTTCATTATCATCTTCAAACACTTATTGTGTGCTATGGTATCATTTGTAAGACATTAGCTGTCCTGATGATGAAAGGTATAAGATGCTAAGGAAGAAATAAGTATATATATTTACACATATATATGTATATATATTATATATATATAATACATATATATTTTAAAATATATATGTAAATCATTTTGTTGTGCACCTTAAACTCATACAGGGTTCTATGTCAGTTACACCTCAGTAAACTGGGGAAAAAGAAAAGATGTAAAAATCTGAAGTTAGATTCATTTTCATTATCATCATCAAACACTTATTGTGTGCTATGGTATCATTTGTAAGACATTAGCTGTCCTGATGATGAAAGGTATAAGATGCTAAGGAAGAAGTAAGTATTTAACAGCAGTATAAAAATGAGAAATGCCCAGTGAACATCCCTGAAAGTGGTAATATTAATAGCATTTCAGGCAAAGATGCTTGAATTGTCAGGGAAAGTTTTGTAGATAGGGACATTTGAGCTATACTTAGAAGGAAAGATAGGCCTTGGGTAAGTTACGTTGCTAGGAAAACACTGTACTTTTGAAATTCCTGTCCCATGTCCCTGTGTTACTGTGCCCTCCATACCCCTCCTTGCCCCTCTACCACAAGATTTATCAGGTCATCTGCCATGTTGTTTTCTTTGAAGTGAAGTAAAGTGAAGTCGCTTAGTCATGTCCAATTCTTTGTGATCCCATTGACTGTAGCCTACCATGCTTCTCTGTCCATGGGATTTTCCAGGCAAGAGTACTGGAGTGGGTTGCCATTTCCTTCTCCAGAAGATCTTCCCAACTGGTTGAACCTGGGTCTCCCGCATTGTTTACCACCTGAGCCACCTCGTTGTTTTCTTTAGCTGGCATTTAAAGTATTTGAGATTTCTTGCACAAGTAGACTTTGTTGAAATAAATGCCTGTTGAGTTTAATTGTGTGTGTGCACGTGTGTGTGTGTGCACGCGCATGTGCTCAGCTTGTCTGACTCTTTGCAACCCCATGGGTCTGTAGCCCGCCAGGCTTCTGTGTCCATGGAATTTCTCAAGCAAGAATACTGGAATGGGTTGCCATTTCTTTCTCTAGGGAATCTGCCAGACGCTTGTCTCTGATATTGGCAGGTGGAATTTTTACCACTGTGCCACCGGGGAAGCCCTTACTTAATTGTATAGTGAAACTTTGCTTTTAATTCATGAAAAATACATCAGTAAAACAAAACTCTAAAAATGGCTTAATTTCATTTTTCATTCTTATGATATTGGACTTAGTATTATTACTTCTAATAAATACATAGCAGTTTAGAGATCTGGAGAAGAGAATAGAATTTGAAATTGGAGACACCTGGGTTTCAATCTGTGTCCTACTTTTTGCAGGCATTGACTTGGAAAAGCTGCTTGTTCGGTTATTTTCTATGCTTTTATGCATCTGTAAGATAAGAATAGTGAGTTAGTAGGTCTTTAGTAAGTTGCAGTTGTTACTGTCTGGGTTGCCTTTTGAATTATTAAACATAATCTACTTCCACTGGACATTTGACAGTGTGTGTGTTCGGAAAAGAAGAAAATTCAAGTTCACTGGGAGATGGTGATGACAGGGAGGCCTGGCGTGCTGCGATTCATGGGGTCGCGAAGAGTCGGACACGACTGAGTAACTGAACTGAAATATATGAATTCTCTTATAATCCATTTATTTCTCTGTGGTCAGTAGTAATGCCCCTTCTTTCATTTCTAATTTTAGTAAGTTGAATCTTTTTTCCTTAGGTTTTTCAGTTTTATTGATGTTTTCAGAGAACTACCTGTGCTTTATTTGATTTTCTCTATTATTTTCCAGTTCTCTGGGGTTCTTTTGTTGTTGTTGTTCATATCCATTCCAGTCTTCATTATATCCTTCCTTCTGCTAGTTTTGTTGTTGTTCAGTCGGTAAGTCACATCCAACTCTTTTAAGTTTGCTCCTTCTGTTGTTCCTTTTAGGAGATGTGAAGTTAGGTTATAGATTTGAGATTTTTCTTCTAAGTGTAAACATCTTGGCTGTATATTTTCCTCTGATGACTGCATTTACTGCCCTCTATGACGTTGTTTTCATTAGTCTCAAAGGATTTTTAATTTTCCTTTTGGTCTTTAACCTGTTGGCGGTCTCTGAGACTTAATTTCTACATTTTTGGATATTTCATAATTTCCCTTCTGTTATTGCTATGTAGTTTCATTCCATGGTGATCAGATATTGATTTCAGTCTTTTTAAATGTATTGAGGCATTTTGGTGACCTAATGTGTTCTATTCATGTATGTTTGTGAAAGAATGTATATTCTGCTGTTACCTGGTAGTCTGGTATGTGTCTTAGCTCTGAGTGGTTTATAATGTTCAGATTTTCTATTTCCTTACTAATCTTCTGTCTAATTGTACTGTGCATTATTGAAAGTGGGGTATTGAAATGTCCATTTGTTACTTTTGAATTATTTCTCCCTTCCGTTGCTTCAGTATTTGCTTCATAAGTTTTCAGACTCTTGTTATTAAAAGTTTTATCTGTTTATAATAGTTATATCTTCTTGCTGGATTGACTCTTTCATCAATATGCAATGTCCTTTATCTCTTGTAACAATTTTTTGTTTGAAGTATTTTGTCAGATATTACTACAACCACCTAGCTTTGTCTTATTTGCTATTTGCATGAAATATTTTTTCATCCTTTCATATTCAACTTATTTCTTTTGCTCTAAAATGAGTTTCTTATAGAAAACTTAGAGGTGGGATCATATATTTTTTTATTTTTTATTTTATTTTTATTTTTTATTTATTTATTTTTATATTCAGTCAATGTGTCTTTTAATTGGAGAGTTTAATCTGTTTACAGATAAGGTAATTGATGATAAAGGAATTCTGCTATTTTGCTATTTGTTTTCCATGTGTCATATCTTTTTTGATATGAATCTCCATCCATAGTTCTTCAGGCACTCCATCTATCAGATCTAATGCCTTGAATCTATTTGCCACTTCTACTGTATAATCAATCATAAGGGATTTGGTTTAGGTTATACCTGAATGGCCTAGTGGTTTTCCCTACTTTCTTCAAGTTAAGTCTGAATTTGTCAATAAGGTGTTCATGAATGAGCATGCAGGCTTAGTTCCTCTGCAGCATGTGGGATCTTAGTTCCCCAGCCAGCAGTTGAGCTCACATCCCCTGCACTGCACAATGGATTCTTTACCGCTGGACCACTAGGGAAGTCCTGAGGATCCCTTGCATATGACAAGTCACTTCCCTTGTTGCTTTCAAGATTCTGTCTTTCAGTAGTTTACAGATTATGTATCTTGGTGTGAATCTTTTTAAATTTATCCTTCTTGGGAGTTTGCTATGTTCCTTGGATAGTAGATTTCATGTCTTCATCATATCTGGAACATTTTTATCCATTATTTCCTCAGTTATTCTTCCTGTGTCCTTTCTCTTGCCTTTCCTTTGGTACTCCCATTATATGTGTGATGGTATGCATGGTGGCGCCCCATGGTCTCTTAAGCTACATTCATTTTTCTTCATTCTTTCTTTCTGCTCTTCAGACTGCATACTGAATAAAATCACCTATGAATGATAATCACAAGCTACTGTTGGGTTTTACTGGACCACAGTCTAATAACTCTTACAGTTATTTGACATAGTATATAGATGACCCTTGAACAACATGGGTTTGAACTGTACAGGTTCACTTATGAGTGGATTGTTTTCAATAAAGATATAGTACAACATGACACATGGTTAGTGGAATCTGTGAATGCAGAACCACAGATAAAGAGGACTAACTGTGGGACTTAAGTATCAGTAGATTTTGATATGCATGGTGGGTCCTGAAATCAGTCCTCTCCAGACACCAAGGGACAGCTGTATTATATGTCATAAGCTAAGCTTATGACAGCTAAGTCCCTGAGATAGAGGATTAAAGCAGAGCATCATGTGCTAAGTGTTGGCTCTTAAATACTCTGCCCAGAAGTAACACAAATCACTTCCCCTTGTGTTTTGTAGGCCAAAACAAGTCACATGGCCGTACCTCATTTTAAGTGGTCAGTCAGTCAGTTCAGTCGCTCAGTTGTGTCTGACTCTTTGCGACCCCATGAATCACAGCACATCAGGCCTCCCTGTCCATCACCATCTCCCGGAGTTCACCCAGACTCACGTTCATCGAGTCAGTGAGGCCATCCGGCCATCTCATCCTCTGTCGTCCCCTTCTCCTCCTGCCCCCAATCCCTCCCAGCATCAGAGTCTTTTCCAATGAGTCAACTCTTTGCATGAGGTGGCCAAAGTACTGGAGTTTCAGCTTTAGCATCATTCCCTCCAAAGAAATCCCAGGGCTGATCTCCTTCAGAATGGACTGGTTGGATCTCCTTGCAGTCTAAGGGACTCTCAAGAGTCTTCTCCAACACCACAGTTCAAAAGCATTAATTCTTCGGCGCTCAGCCTTCTTCATAGTCCAACTCTCACATCCATACATGACCACAGGAAAAACCATAGCCTTGACTAGACGGAACTTTGTTGGCAAAGTAATGTCTCTGCTTTTGAATATGCTATCTAGATTGGTCATAACTTTCCTTCTTCCTTCCTTACTTACTCCTTCCAAGGAGTAAGCATCTTTTAATTTCATGGCTGCAGTCACCATCTGTAGTGATTTTGGAGCCCAGAAAAATAAAGTCTGACACTGTTTCCACTGTTTCCCCATCTATTTGCCATGAAGTGATGGGCCCGGATGCCATGATCTTCGTTTTCTGAATGTTGAGCTTTAAGCCAACTTTTTCACTCTCCTCTTTCACTTTCATCAAGAGGCTTTTGAGTTCCTCTTCACTTTTTGCCATAAGGGTGGTGTCATCTGCATATCTGAGGTTATTGATATTTCTCCTGGCAGTCTTGATTCCAGCTCATATTTCTTCCAGTCCAGCGTTTCTCATGATGTACTCTGCATATAAATTAAATAAGCAGGGTGACAATATGCAGCCTTGACGTACTCCTTTTCCTATTTGGAACCAGTCTGTTGTTCCATGTCTAGTTCTAACTGTTGCTTCCTGACCTGCATACAAATTTCTCAAGAGGTAGATCAGGTGGTCTGGTATTCCCATCTCTTTCAGAATTTCCCACAATTTATTGTGATCCACACAGTCAAAGGCTTTGGCATAGTCAATAAAGCAGAAATAGATGTTTTTCTGGAACTCTCTTGCTTTTTCCATGATCCAGCGGATGTTGGCAGTTTGATCTTTGGTTCCTCTGCCTTTTCTAAAAGCAGCTTGAACATCAGTAAGTTCACAGTTCACATATTGCTGAAGCCTGGCTTGGAGAATTTTGAGCATTACTTTACTAGCGTGTGAGATGAGTACAATTGTGTTGTAGTTTGAGCATTCTTTGGCATTGCCTTTCCTTGGGATTGGAATGAAAACTGACCTTTTCCAGTCCTGTGGCCACTGCTGAGTTTTCCAAGTTTGCTGGCATCTTGAGTGCAGCACTTTAACAGCATCATCTTAAGTGGTCAGGAAAGCACAATTTTATGTGCCCAAGAATGAGAAATACATTATTTTTCAGTAGCTTAAATGACAACCAGGTATGCATACAGTGTGGTTGTGTCTGTCTCTAAGAAGCCTCTGTTACTGAGTGAGAGTTATAATTCTCAGTATGCTTTTATTATCTCCTTTCAGAAAAGGTTATGATAAAGTTGTCTGCCAGCAGATGACTTTGCGTACTCTTGCTAATAGTCTCCTAAGTGATCTACAGACTGTTCCTCCCCACTCTATCCCTAATCCCTTCTTTGGCATTCATTGTAATATTTCTTTGTGTACACAAAGGTTATTATTAACCTCTTTAATTCTACTAGTTTTCAGTTTCTTACCACCTGGAATTGAAACCACTGGCTCACATGTCAACTCTTGCGCTTACTAGTTGTGTGACTGTAAACAGAATTCTTAATAATAAACTGAAGCTTCAGTTTCTTTTCTGGAAAAATAGAGATGATAATGCCTGATTCAAAGGATGGTAGTCAGTCGATTGAGATAATGTCTGCAGAATTTATTGTGTACTCATATTTAGTGAATGCTCAATTTACTGCTTTTTTTTTCCTTCTGGCATTCAGTGCTCTTCATAGTTAGACTTTAATTTACCCTTCCCACCTCATCTTCCATGGATGATTGAAAGTTGCTCAGTTATGTCTGATCATTTATGCCCTCCAGACTCCTCTGTCCATGGAATTCTCCAGGCAAGAATACTGGAGTGGGTAGCCATTCCCTTCTCCAGGGGATCATCCCAACCCAGGGATCGAACCCAGGTCTCCCACATTGCAGGCAGATTCTTTACCATCTGAGCCACCAGAGAAACCTGCCCTTTCAAAAATCTGATGCAGTACTCAAATTATTGTTGAATTATAAGTAAGAGTATTTTTGATCAGAAAGTTAATTTTTTTTGTTATTGTGATTTTAACAGTTGACTGCATTTTAGTACGTTTAGAGGAAGCAATGGAAACTATACTGTGAAATATATTTCTTAGTTTTGCAGTGAAAGTCACTGAGAAGTCAGAATTTACTTGAATTTGCTATAAAATGGTTAATACTTTAGCTTTACTGAATGATAGTATTTATATAAAGGAAAATAGTTTGCAGTTTAAAGATGGGTGATGAGGTTTCCACTTTTTTTGGTTGCGCTGGATCTTTGTTGCTATGTGCTGGCTTTCTCTAGTCGTGGCAAGCAGTGGCTCCTCTCTGCTGTGGTGCACAGGCTCTAGGCGCCCAGGCTTCAGTAGTTGTAGCACATGAACTCAGTAGTTGTGGTGCTCCTGCTCAGTTGCTCCTCAGTATGTAGAATCGTCCCAGACCAGGGATCAAACCTGTGTACCCTGCATTAGCAGGCGGATTCCCATCCATTGGACCACCAGGGAAGACCTCTGCTTTTTTCTTGAAAATCAGCAATTAGAACGAAAAGTTGAAATTCTGTTTTCACCTTTAATGACAGCTGGAAATATCTAACCAATAACCAAAAATTTGGATAAGAATAAATGACTCAAGAAGAATATCAAACCTGAGAGCCTGTGGTTGCATATTTGATATTGATGAACAACAACTTGTTTGATCAGAACTCTAGAATGGCTCAGGTACTAATATCACAGAATATAGAGGGCCATAAATGGGGATTGTTTGAAAAATCTGAACAGGGAATGGAATTTCTATGTTCTTACCTCACAGGAGGCAGGAAATACACTGTCTGTTTAAACCAGAGGGATTCCAGGCATAGAATAGGGCAAGGATGAGATGCTAAACTAAAGATGGTGATTAAGTGAAAGTTGTGCTGAATGATAGCATGTCAAGCTTTCTTCCCTTGCTCTGCTCCAGACATCTGGCTTCTGTACTTAAATATCCCAGATAGGATTGAGGGATTCTTCCTGGAGAAATTAAATCACTCCAGATGAATGACCCAACAGGCTATCATATTGGAAGACTTCTGGCCAGTATACTGAGGGCCACCAGTTGACAACCCAACTTAACACAGAGCTTATAATTTGTTTTTTCTTACTAACCTGTTAAACATGAAGAAATATTGTTAGCTAAGGATTGTTAGCCATCTTAAGAGAGTTTCCAATGTAAAATAGACACACACACAGAAAAAAGGAAACTCACAGGAAATAGATGAGACTTCCCTGGTGGTCCAGAGGTTGAGAATCTACTTTCCAGTGCAGGGAATGCGGATTCGATCCCTGGCTCAAGAAGATCCCACGAGCCATGAGGCAGCTAAGTCCGTGTGCTGCGACTAGAGAGCCGGCTCACTGCAGCTGCTGAGCCTGCACCCTCTAGAACCCTTGTGCCACAGCTAGAGAAAGCCTGCACATTGCAGTGAAGACCTAGTGCAGCCAAATAAATAAATAAACCTTTTTTAAAAATGCAAATGATGGAAAGGAAATAGTGCAGGGAAAAAAAACACTTTGGGGAGATAATAATAAACAACCTTAAACAGATAGTGCCTAATTTTAAAAAAATGATTCTATAAGAAAAAAGGGGAAATCGGTGAGAAAGTTCCTGGAATTGAGAAGTATGATAGCAGAAATTTAAAATTCAGTAAAAGCATTGGAAGAAACATTTGTGGGACCCTCCTAGGATGTAGAACAGTAGCAGAAGAAATGCCTTTTCAGACAACTTTATCATAGTCTTTTTTGGAGGGACAAGCATTCATTCAAGTGTCATAATAAAATAGAGACATTTCAGACTTGAGAGTTCTAAGTTTACTTCTCATGCACCTTTCCAGGAAGCCCCAAGAATATGTGAACCAAGGAAGATACGGGATCTATAAAATAAAGGATTCAACATAGGAAGGAAGCAAAGAAATCATAAGGATGATGACGAAGTAAATATCATATTCAATAGCTATGCACTAGACTTAGGCAGTAGGCCATTGGGCATAAAGAAGGGTGACTCCAGAAGCAGGGGCAGGGGGAATGGAAATGATAAGTTCTATAACAGGTTTGCCCAAATAGAAGATTTTATTGAGAGTTGTTTTGTCAGAGCTGTTAAGGAATATGAGACAATTAGGTATAAGTTTAAAGGAAATCAAGCAAATGGAGGCATGTGGTAAAGTTAACTTCAAGAAAATTATCAAGTTATATAAGGAAAGAAATGTAATTACTGAACACTACTTGACCCAGAAGTGAAACATATTTATATAATCATCATAATGAAAACATTTGGTGTAATTATATTGGGAGGATGGGGAGAAAATGGTAACTGAGAATAGAAAGTCAATAATGTCTAAAATTAATGATGCTAAAGCAGTGTAAACACATGGTTTAAAAATATGCAAGTAGATAAAAAAAGATAACAGCTCAAAGAATTCAAGCTGGCTGCTTTGTCACTGAAAAAAGACTACTTCTGTAGTTTTCTTGGTTGTAAGCCTTCTAGCATTGTTTGACTTTTTATCAGTATATGTATGTATTACTTTGAAAAATAACTTTAAAACTAGATGTACATGGAGAATGTCTCAGGAAATTCATCACAGTGTTTTGTGTGATTGGTCAGATGTGACTCCTATAAATTATTGATAATAACTCATAGTGGCCTTCTAAGGGCTATCATATCACTCAGACATACTAATTGAATATGAACATGTTTGGTTAAACATTAGCCCGTTTAGCCATTCAGACATGTAGAAAGAATCAGATATTCCAGCACATGGCAGTAGCTGGATGATGATAAAGCCCCATCAGGCTTCAGTATGGGAAATAACCTAAAACTAAAAAAGTATCTGAATAATTTTCTTACTCAAAGCTAGGACTCTTAAAAGCTGTTTAACTTGTTAGACTCTTTGCACATAATTTTAGTAATATTGACAAATTGGTTTATAGGATTATAGCTAACAAGATGGAAAGATGATGGAGGCAGACTAATTGTTGCCTTAAGTTAATCATAACTGATAGTAAGAGAATAGACAGATAGCTATTAAATCCTAGCACAGGCATTGAGAAAGAATGGTCCAAATGCCATATGGTTATAAAGATCCTAAAACATCTTTATAGTCCTTTTGAGGGTGTGTGTGTGACAGCTCAATTATGTTGGCATTGACCTAGCTGCTCTAGTGCAGCCATTTAGTGCCAAGGAGTTTTCAAATTTAGCCATTCTGCCATTTATTACCACTTACTTAAAACATCTCCTAATTGTATCCCTGAATCTGACCTTCTGTCTGATATACACCTAAAGGATAGAAAGCAAGAGTGAGGTGTGGACTAAGGTAAGACGAGGTGACGATTTGGATCACTTCGGATATGCACTATACGATAGAATGGTATATAAGTTCCATAGTTGTCCAACTCAGAAAAAGGCAACCAGTCATTGTAAATAAGCTCTCTCTTGGTTCCTTTGAGAATTCACTTTTATCTTGACTGTCGTGTGTGTGTGTGTGTTTTAGATTCTTTGCTTTTCTCCCTCTACTACCAACCCTCCCCCGCCCCCAACACAGGTTACATTGGTCAAACACATTAATTTCTAATTGATATTGTCTGCTAAAATGGAATTTAAATATGTTTTTTACTTGAGAACCTAAAGGATGAACACTTAATTTGTACATATGATTGAATTAAATATCTTTCTCTTTAATCCTGTGTATTCTTTTTTTTAGAGGAAGCCCACAAATGAAAGGGACACCCCATTTTAAGGAGGAACAGTGTGCTCCAGCATTAAATTTAGAGATGAAGAAAATACTGGATTTGCAAGCACCCATCATGAGGTACAGTACTTTGGTTAAACTTAGCATTTCGTGATGACAGTATACAGGGTGGGGTTTGTTAATCACATGAGCAATAAGAAAGTTGATTTTACTTCTTGTCATCGAGGATCATTTCTTTTTAGTCCTAGAAATTCTTGATTAGTCTTATAAAAAACGTAAAACCTTACAAAATAGTACATTATTATATTTAAATTATAGTAATAAAGCCCACAGTTTGGATACATCAATTATAATTCTATTTAGAAATTTTTATTTTTTTATAAGATCTAGAATTGTTCAAATGATATAGTTCAGTTCAGTTGCTGAGTCGTGTCTGATTCTTTGTGATCCCATGGACTGCAGCATGCCAGGCTTCCCTGTCCCATCAACTCCTGGAGCTTGCTCAAACTCACATCCATGGAGTCAATGATGCCATCCAACCATCTCATCCTCTGTCGTCCCCTTCTCCTCCTGCCTTCAATCTTTGCCAGCATCAGGGTCTTTTCCAAGGACCATGGTTAGAAAAGGGTTGAACCAGGGTCTTTTCTGGTTCTTCACATCAGATAGCCAAGGTATTGGAGCTTCAGCTTCAGCATCAGTCCTTCCAATGAGTATTCAGGACTGATTTCATTTAGGATTGACTGGTTTGATCTCCTTGCAGTCCAAGGGGTTCTCAAGAGTCTTCTCCAACACCACAGTTCAAAAGCATCAATTCTTCAGCACTCAGCTTTCCTTATAGTACAACTCTCACATCATACATGACTACTGGAAAAACTATAGCCTTGATTAGATGGACCTTTGTTGGCAAAGTAGTGTCTCTGCTTGTTAATATGCTGACTAAGTTTGTCATAGCTTTTATTCAGGGAGCAAGTGTCTTTTAATTTCATGGCTATAGTTACCATCTGCAGTGAATTTGGAGCCCCCCCAACATTAAGTCTGTCACTGTTTCCATTGTTTCCCCATCTATTTGCCATGAAGTGATGCCATGATCTTAGTTTTCTGAATGTTGAGTTTTAAGCCAACTTTTTCACTCTTTCAGTTTCATCAACAGGCTCTTTAGCTCTTCTTCGCTTTCTGCCATAAGGTTGGTGTCATCTGTGTATCTGAGGTTATTGATACTTCTCCAGCAATCTTGATTCCAGCTTGTGCTTCACCCAGCCTGGCATTTCACATGATGTACTCTGCATATAAGTTAAATAAGCAGAGTGACAATATACAGCCTTGATGTACTCGTTTCCCAATTTGGAACCAGTCTGTTGTTCCATGTCCAGTTCTAACTGTTGCTTCTTGACCTGCATACAGATTTCTCAGGGTGCAGGTAAGGTGGTCTGGTATTCCCATCTCTTTAAGAATTTTCCACAGTTTGCTGTGATCAACACAGGCAAAGGCTTTAGCGTAGTCAATAAAGCAGATGTTTTTCTGGAACTCTCTGGCTTTCTCAGTGATCCAACGGATGTTGACAATTTGATCTCTGGTTCCTCTGCCTTTTCTGAATCCAGCTTGAACATCTGGAAGTTCACCGTTCACGTACTGTTGAAGCCTGGCTTGGAGAATTTTGAGTGTTACTTTGCTAACGTGTGAGATCAGTGCACTTGTGCAGTAGTTTGAGCATTCTTTGGCATTGCCTTTCTTTGGGATTGGAATGAAAACTGACCTTTTCCAGTCCTGTGGCCACTGCTGAGTTTTCCAAATTTGCTGGCATATTGAGTACAGGACTTTCACAGCATCATCTTTTAGCACTTGAAATAGCTCAACTGGAATTCCATCACCTCCACTAGCTTTGTTCGTAGTGATGCTTTCTAAGGCCCACTTGACTTCACATTCCAGGATGTCTGGCTCTAGGTGAGTGACCACACCATCATGATTATCTGGCTCATGAAGATCTTCTTTGTATAGGTCTTGTGTGTATTCTAGCCACCTCTTCTTGATATCTTCTGCTACTGTTAGTTCCATACCATTTCTGTCCTTTATTGAGCCCATCGTTGCATGAAATGTTCCCTTGATATCTCTAATTTTCTTGAAGAGATCTCTAGTCTTTCCCATTCTATTGTTTTCCTCTATTTCTTTGCATTGATTGCTGAGGAAGGCTTTCTTATCTCTCCTTGCTGTTCTTTGGAACTCTGCATTCAAATGGGTGGAATTTGAATTCAAATCTTTTCATTTCTCCTTTGCCTTTCACTTCTGTTCTTTTTTCAGCTATTTGTACGGCATCCTCAGACAACCATTTTGCCTTTTTGCATTTCTTTTTCATGGGGATGGTTTTGATCACTGCCTCCTATATAATGTCACAAACCTTTGTCCATAGCTTTTCAGGCACTCTATCAGATCTAATCCCTTGAATCTGTTTGTCACTCCCACTGATAATCATAAGGGATTTGATTTAGGTCATACCTGAATGGTCTAGTGGTGGTGTTACTTTCTTCAATTTAAGTCTGAATTGGAAATAAGGAATTCATGATCTGAGCCACAGTCAGCTCCTGGTCTTGTTTTTGCTGACTGTATAGAGCTTCTCCATCTTTGACTGCAAAGAATATAATCAGTCTGATTTCAGTTTTGAGCATCTGGTGATGTCCATGTGTAGAGTTGTCTCTTGTGTTGTTGAAGAGAGTGTTTGCTGTGACCAGTGCATTCTCTTGGCAAAACTGTGTTAGGTTTTACCCTGCTTCATTCTGTACTTCAAGGCCAAATTTGCCTGTTATTCCAGGTGTCTCTTGATTTCCTACTTTTGCATTCCAGTCCTCTATAATGAAAAGAACATCTTTTTGGGTGTTAGTTCTAGATGTCTTATAGGTCTTGATAGAACCATTGAACTTCACCTTCTTCAGCATTACTGCTTGGGGCATAGACTTGGATTACTGTAATATTAAATGGTTTGCCTTGGAAACGAATAGAGATCATTTTGTCGTTTTTGAGATTGCACCCAAGAACTGCATTTCTGACTTTTGTTGACTATGAGTGCTACTCTGTTTTCTTCGTTTCAAATGGTATAACATAGTGTTATTACTTAAAAAGATACTTCTGCTTTTGTACAAACGTTGAGGGCACTCTTTGTTGAAAAAACTCCCAAATATGTTGTTGGATTAAAAAAAAAAAGAAAAATATGCTGTATGTAATAATGCTAGCATTACTGTTCCTGTTTTTAACGAGCGCTGGTGGTGGTAGATTAGGTGTTGTTCTGGAAGAATACCTAAGAAACTGGGCATGAGAACTGAGTGGCGCAGGGGGACAGGTTTTGGAAGAAGTATTTATATGAATGCAATATGTGAATATATTAAGCTATTGTATATGAGTGCAGTACCTATGTTTTTTAAATCCTTCCGATTCACAGTTGTAATGAACGGCTTCTTTTATTGTTTCTCTTATTAGAATACAGTACAGATAGTGGAACATACTAAATAGTATTGTGTGCAAGTGGCTGACTGTTGTCTTGCCTTGTTTAATCTATCCTTTTTCACTCCAATTCTCAGAGAAAAAGAATGCCTTTTTGGTGTTTCTATTCACTTTCAAATGTGATGAGGGCTACAAAAGATTGCGTTAAGGTTACTCTCAATCTCGGATTTTATTTCAGCATAGAGATTCTGTTTAAGAATGTAACTTGTGTGAGGAATTTTGAATGTCTAGGAACCGAGCTATGTGGGACTGTACAAGCATGGCTTTCTGCCTCCACCTGGTGGGGGGAAAAATATACAGTTCATGGAAATAGGATAGGAAAAAAACCTTTAAAAAAAAGAATTCCTGCTATCTTGTACAAGTGTAACTTGTGCTCGTTTTTAACCTACTTATTTAGATGATTGGAAATCTCTAAGGTTTCTCTCAAAACGTCAGTAAAATGATTGTATTTCAGATGAGTGTTACTATTAGCACCTGTAACATGGACCTCCTGGAAATTTAGTTGGAGAATTCCTATATAATTTTCAATTGAGTGAGGAGGTATGAAAATTGGGCTTTTAGCCTTCTGTTTTCTCTCTGAAAACTGCTGAAAATAAGTCAAATAAAGACAGGGACAGACCGCTGCTTATAGGCATAAGATGGCAAGAGTACTGCCATCTTTAATTTTTTATTGAAGAAGGAATAGGATTAAATGTTAAACATCTTTTTCTTGTTATTGATTAAGGATAGAGTATGTTTAGAAAATAAAAAGTACTACGCTGCGATACTTACAATGGATAACCAGCAAGGACCTACTGTATAGCACATGGAACTCTGCTCAGTGTTATGTGGCAGCCTGGATGGGAGTGGGGCTGGCAGGAGAATGGGTACATGTGTATGTATGGCTGAGGCTCTTCTCTGTTCATCTAAAACTGTCACAACATTGTTAGCTGGCTATATCCCAGTACAAAAAAATTTTTTTAATTAAAAAAAAAAAGTACTAATATGATTTTTAATTAAAACTCTTACTGTGTTTCTAACTAATAATAAATGCTAATAAATTTTACAGTTTATTCTCTATCTTCCTTTTTCCCAGGCACATAGAAAGCCCCATGTAGTATATATAGTATTTAATATTAATTAGGTAACAAACATATTTATATATTTGAGAATTGGTAATTATTAATTATATATTTCCTATTAAGAATATTTGACTAATTAGATTCCAAAATCCTGTTATTCTCCTTCTAAAATCCTATTATTCTGCTTCTAAGATCCTTAATTGAATAACAACAGCAATAACAGACACCCCTGGGATATCACATAGCTGTTAGTAAAGCCCATAGAAGTTAGTGATTGGAGAGCCTCTCTCTAAAGGCATAACTTAGAGTATATTTATATGTATTCTGTGTTTACTTATACCCAGGGTGATTTTTAAAAATCAGTGTGACATACAAAGACATACATGAAAGAAAAGTGAAAGTAAAAGTCGCTCAGTCGTGTCCAACTCTTTGCGACCCCATGGACTATATAGTCCTTGAAATTCTCCAGGGCCAAATACTAGAGTGGGTAAACAGTCCCTTCTCCAAGGGATCTTCCCAAGGATACTGATTATTTGTATAGGATCTTGACATCCCCCAGATGCCCAGAATCAATCCTTTAGGTCTTTGTGAGAACAGGAATCAGTGGTGAGGGAAAACACTTGGGTGACTTGGAACAAGACCTGTTTACTAAACTATGGAAATATTCAGTACTTTAACATCTGAAGTCAGCCTTTAACTGAAAGTTTGTTTACTTTCAATTAAACAAGAAGGGTCTATCTTTTTATATAGATTGTTTATCATATTTGTCTCAGTTATTGTAAAGTCATTGTTAATTCCAGCATCAGGATTTTTTATGAGTCAGTTTACATTGATGGATTTTTCTCATAACTCTGGATCCTGTTTTCTTGTTTATTCAGATGCCTGGTCATTTTTTGTCACAGCATGGTGAACGATGGTAGAGATTCTGAATTCTGTTAACTTTGTCAAAGGAGTGTTGAGTTTTGTCTCTCAGGCAGTTAAATTACTGGAGGTTAACCTTGATCTTGTTCCTAACCATCATATGCAGTGATTTTTCTAGGGACATATGAGAAAGGAAGAGAAAGAATGCAATTTGAAATAAACCTAGGCTGACTCCTACTGAATGAAGATCACTGGTAAACCAGTGACTGAAAGTGAAAGTTGCTCAGTTGTGTCCAACTGTTTGCGACCCCATGGACTATACAGTCCATGGAATTCTCCAGGCCAGAATACTGGAGTGGGTAGCCTTCTCCAGGGGATCTTCCCAACCAGGGGTCAAACCCAGGTATCTCACACTGCAGATGGATTTTTTACCAGCTGAGCCACCAGGGAAGCCCAAGAATACTGGAGTGGGTAGCCTATCCCGTCTCCAGCTTATCTTCCCGACCTGCATTGCAGGCAGATTCTTTACCACTGAGCTACCAGGGAAGTCCAGTGACTGCTCCACTAAATTACTTCTTTTGACATGCAGTTGTTATTGTTCAGTCACTAAGTCATGTCTGACTCTTTGTGATCCCGTGAGCTGTAGCCCAGCAGGCTTCCTTGTTTGTCACATTTCCCAAAGTTTGCTCAAATTCATGTCCATAGAGTCAGTGACGCTAACCATCTCATTCTTTGCCACCTGCTTCTCCTTTTGCCATCAGTCTTTCCCAGCATCAGGGTCTTTTCCAGTGAGTCAGCTCTTCACTTCATGTGCTTGAAGTATTGGAGCTTCAGCATCAGCCTTTCCAATGAATATTCAGGGTTCATTTCCTTTAAGATTGACTGGTTTGATCTTGCAGTAGCAGGTCTAAAACATAAAGTTTTTATATTCTAGCCACCACATGCTACACATAAAAATATAAATTTGAAATAAAAGAATATATAATATTTTAAAAGATGAACTTTCATGTATACCTGTGGTGGATTCATTTCGATATTTGGCAAAACCAATACAATATTGTAAAGTTTAAAAATAAAATAAAATTTAAAAAAAATAAAAAAATAAAAATAAAATAAAAGATGAATTTTCTTTAAACTGGAAGTTGTAATTGATTACAAATGCTCTGAAGTTCCAGAGATGGAGCTCAATAAGGGGATAATCTTTTAAAATATTTTTATAGTTGGGAAGAAAATACGGTAAATTGTTAATTATCTGAAATACATAGTAGAATAAGTCATTGGACTCCAAAGAAATGAAGGTTAAAGAAAACACTGAAAAACATTCTTTTCACCATTATGAATTAAAATATTTCTGAAGTAAACTTTTAACCTCTTAAGTGTGAAAGCTAATTTAATAGTATATAATAGAGTGTATGTTAGACATACATTTTTCATTCTTTCTTATACTCAATTTTTTTTATAGCATTTGATACTCTTGAGACCTTCCCTGGTAGCTCAGATGGTAAAGAGTCCGCTTGCAATGCAGGAGGCCTGGGTCCGATCCCTGGGTCAGGAATATTCCCTGGAGAAGGAAATGGCAACCCACTCCAGTATTCTTGCCTGGGAAATCCTATGGACAGAGGACCCTGGCAGGCTATATAGTTCATGGGGTCGCAAAGAGTCAAACACAATTGAGCGACTGACATTTTGACTTTCACGATTCCCTTGGCTTTCTTGATGCCAAGTTTCCATTGGTTCTCTTTCTTTCTTTCTGCCAGTATCTTTGTAGCTTCATTTTTGGATTATTCCTCACTCTTGACCTTCCTCCCATAAACATTTGGTACCAGATGTAAATAACACTGCCCTCCAGGCTTAGCATTATAGGAGTAAGCAAATTAGGTGTTTATTGCCATGGAAACTGTAATTGTTAAAGCTCTTTGCAAGTATTAATAAATGCTGAGCTCATACTACATAATTTATTCTCAGTACTTAGTTACCTGAGAGGTCTTCTGGAGGGAGAAACTATATTTCTTCACCTTTGAATCTTCGACAAGCATAGCGCCTGTCACAGAGCCCAGACCGTTTAACAGGAGATTCTGTGATACCTTAGAAATACTGTGGTCTGGAACTGTGTTTTCCATGACAGTAGCCACTAGTCAAATGAAGTGACTTAAATGTTAATTGTAGATAAAATAAAACTTAAAATTTAGTGTTTTTGTTACACTCATTCGGTATTTCAAATGTGCGGTCACCACACATGGCTAATGGCTACTGTGTTCAGTAGTACGGATTACGGAATATCTCCATCACTGGTGAAAGTTCTCTTGGACAGGGGTAGAGAATGGGAACCACTACGATCCCTAGCTCTAGACTGTCATTCTATCATTAGTTCATTTTTATGGTTTCTCTGCCTCTTTCCTTTCTTCTCAGCTTCACTTATCCTTCCATCTTCTAATCTGTCATTTCAGTGTGTCTGGTTTTTAAACTCAGTCTGTCAGGTTTGTAATAATAGCAACTATGGTCTTTTTTTCCCCCCCCAGAATTTCTGATCTAGATTGAATTATACATGGATAAACTACTGTATAGTGAAATTGTTGATAAATGGCAGTTTTATAAGTGGTTTCATGGTCTTTGCTTGAATATTCTCCAGAGCAGTTATATTCATTGCTTTCCCAGTATGCTTTTCTTAAAAGATAACTGATAAATTGCTTATTGCTTCCCTACAGTTTGCAGTCTGTGCTGGAAGATCTCCTGGTTGCTACTTCTGATGGACTTCTTCATCTTATTCACTGGGAAGGAATGACAAATGGGAGGAAAGCTATTAATCTTTGTACAGTACCCTTTTCAGTAGACCTGCAGTCATCTAGAGGTAGTAATACTTTTTACATGAGATAGAACCAGGTGTTTAATATTTTATATAATATAGACAGATATTTTCTATGGATGAACATTGATTTTTCTACTTTGAAATTAATTATGCAAGGGAAGAAAAGGAGAGTGAGTTGAGTGAGTGTGCGTGTGTGTGTAGGAAGGAGTAGTTTGTTCAGTGCTGTTAGGTCTTCAAATTTCGACCTTTTAACTGTTCTTACATGGTTTGCAAGCAAAAGTGTAAGAGAATTAATTTACTATATTTATATTCATATTTCAAATACTTATTTTTTCATCAGCAGGTTCATTCCTGGGTTTTGCAGATGTGCACATTAGAGACATGGAATACTGTGCCACACTTGATGGATTTGCTGTTGTGTTTAATGATGGTAAAGTTGGATTTATTACACCAGTGTCAAGTAGATTTACTGCAGAGGTAGGATTTACTTTCAGTGTTTTTCAGTTTTGCATTTATTAATTTTAATCTTCATTAAATCCCCCTCCAGTTTTCCTTATTTAAGATTTTAGGAGTGGTTAATTTTTTTTTTATCAAAGCTATACATACAACTAACATAAACAAAGAAGTCTTAACTATACATAAACAAGGAAGTCTTTTGACATGTTAATGAAAAGTGATCGTTCCTTTCCTCTCTTCATGCCCAGTGTTCATTCTCAGAGGCAACTACTTTTTACTCCTTTATTGGTTATTTTGCTGTTTATCTCCACTACTCTGAGTATTTCCTGTAGTTTTTAGTTTTTAGGCTGTGGTTATTGACTTGCCGTTGTGGAAAATGACTGTTTACTTCCCTCTTCCCTGGTCCCACAACATCTGTAAATTCTTCCCATCATTCCAATATAGATAATGTGATTTTGATTGTATTAGTATTTGTTTCGTCATCTTGAAGAAATTTCTCTTGGATTCTTCTGGATGGATTGCTTGCTATGCATACCTTTAACACAGCTGCATGTGGGGGCTGTCCATCATCATCATCCTAAGGATTCCCTATATTCCTTTACTCTTAGATCCTTTCAGAGTTAATGGTAAATATTTGATTAGTTAGTGTATGAATTTGGTTGTGACAAAGACCCAAAATAAAAATTTAGATTCCCCGAAGGCTGTGTGGGATTTGGTGGGTTTGGTTGACTGTGCTCTTCATAACGTGAGCTAACTGGGTTATTTTTTTCCTCCCCACGCCTTATCCAGTCTTCTCCAAAGACGATGTACCTGGCTGGCCCAGTATTTTGGGATTTTGAGTTATGAAAGAGTTAGACTAGAGATTCCAAATTCAGGAATTAAACTCCCACGTATCCCTATTTTCAGTGTTGTTTAGAGACCACTGAGATTTTTGTCTTGTTTTTCTCTAAAGAAAATTTTCAGTTTTCTCTTGGAGTGGAGGTAGAATATTCCTTAGCTGCTCAGAGTGGGAGGTAACCTAAGCAGACCCAGGCATTGAATAAACAGTCTTTGAACCAGTCCTGCTGCTTTTAGTTCAGCTTTTAAGAGATATTTTAATTCCCCAAGCCCTTTGTGTAACCTATAATGCAAATTTGACTGTTTTTCAAAGTGTTCCTTACTGCTAGTGAAGGACTCTACTCATACGCTTGCTTCCCAGCTTACAAAATTTTCTGATACTACCTCCTCTCCCATTCTGTCCTTGCCAACTTACACATTTGGGGTTTTAAGAGTCAGAGAAACTAAATATTCATGTTCAGCCTACTCTCTCTAACTGGAAAGAATTTTAAGTTTTTAAAGTGTATTTTTCTATATGGTATCAGCTTTCTCGCCTAATTTATTTCACTCAGCATATTGCAAAAGGCAAGATTTCATTCTTCCTTATGGCTAAACACAGTTGACCCTTGAACAACATAGATTTGAACTGCACAGGTCCACTGACACCTGGATTTTTTTCAATAAATACACACTGTGGTACTCTATAATCTGCAATTGCTTGAATCTACAGATACAGACCCATGGATATGGAGGGCCAGCTGTAAAGTTGTGTGTGTATTTTCTACTGTGGGGGATAGGTACCCCTAACCCTCATGTTGTTTGATTCAACTGTATTCCGTTTTGTGTGTGTGTATGTACATATACCAAATTTTCTCTATCCATTCATCCATCAGTGAACACTTAAGTGTTTCCATATTTTGGCTTTTATAAACAATGTTGCATTGAACATGGATGTATAGTAGCTGTACAAATTTACATTGCCATCAGGAATGCATAAGGGTTCCTTTTTCTCCCATTGTCCCAGCACTTAATTATTTCTTGTCTTTTTGATAACAGCCATTCTGACAGGTGTTAGGTAACATCTCATTGTGATTTTGATGTGCGTTTCTCTTATATTAGTGGTGTTGAGCATCTTTTCAGGTACTTTTTGGGTATCCTTACGGTCCCACCACTTCATGGGAAATAGATGGAGAAACAGTGGAAACAGTGTCAGACTTTATTTTTTTGGGCTCCAAAATCACTGCAAATGGTGATTACAGCCATGAAAGTAAAAGACACTTACTCCTTGGAAGGAAAGTTATGACTAACCTAGATAGCATATTGAAAAGCAGAGACATTACTTTGCCAGCAAAGGTCCATCTAGTCAAGGCTATGGTTTTTCCAGTAGTCATGTGTGGATGTGAGAGTTGGACTGTGAAGAAAGCTGAGCGCCGAAGAATTGATGCTTTTGAACTGTGGTGTTGGAGAAGACTCTTGAGAGTCCCTTGGACTGCAAGGAGATCCAACCAGTCCATTCTGAAGGAGATCAGCCCTGGGATTTCTTTGGAAGGAATGATGCTAAAGCTGAAACTCCAATACTTTGGCCACCTCATGCGAAGAGTTGACTCATTGGAAAAGACTCTGATGCTGGGAGGGATTGTGGACAGGAGGAGAAGGGGACGACAGAGGATGAGATGGCTGGATGGCTTCACTGACTCGATGGACGTGAGTCTGAGTGAACTCCGGGAGTTGGTGATGGACAGGGAGGCCTGGCATGCTGCGATTCATGGGGTCGCAAAGAGTTGGACACAACTGAGCGACTGATCTGATCTGATGTGTTCTTTAGAAAAATGTCTGTTCAGATCATCTGCCCCCTTTTTTAATCAATTTTTTTGTTATTAAACACATGAGTTCTTTATATATTTTGAATATAACCTTTTGTCACATACGTGATCTGCAAATATTTTCTCCCATTCAGTAGACTGCCTTTTCATTTTGTTGACGTATGTTTGGGATTTAAATTTATTTCCTGAAAATAAACATGTTAGAGCTGGAAGGTAATTGACTCATTTCTGAATATCAGCTTTTATTAGTATTTGGTTAAAGAAAATTTTCTAGTAATTTAAGGATTTAAATAATGAAAAGTAGATGGACATTATTAAGGAAGTTATAAGTAGAAAATATAAGTTACATGAAAACATTACATATGTATTATTGGTAATTGGGAAATACTCTAATGGTGTATTTGTATTAGAAATTATTTAAGTGCCTTATAAAAACTCCTGTTTGGCATTCTATAATGGCTGTACAAATTTACAGCCACTATACAGTATACACATCTATATACACATCATATATATACACACACACACACATATACACTATGTATAACTTACAGTATACACTGTAAAACTACGGTAGACACATCTATTAAAATATGTCAGACTATGCCACTCCTCTGCTCAGAACCCTTTAGTAGGACTAGAGTTTCAGGACAAAACCTACTGGGGTCAACTAGAAAAGCTGGAGAAGAAATAATTTTTTTAATGTGCTTAAAGGCTTTGGAGAGCTAACAGAACAGTAAAGAATTCAGAGGCTAGGGGAGGCCAGAGGCCCAGTGAGCTAAAATGAGCAATGCGCAAACAAGACTGTATGCAACAATATGGATGAATCTCACAAAAATATTCAGTGGAAACAGCCAGACACAAAAAAGTATGTGCTGTGATTCTATTTTACATAAAGCAGAAGGAAGTCTTAAAACCTAGGCAGCTCTGAATTAGAGTTTGTATGTGCATGTTTAAGTGTTAATAGTTTAAAGGAAAAGAAGAAAGTGATTACCATGTAAATCTGGATATTGGTTAATTTTGTGGTTGGGGTGAGGGTATATTGATCAGGAGTGACACTATTGGGAGACTTTCGGTACTAGTAATTCCTAGCTGAGTGGTAATTTCACAAGTGTTTCCTTTGTGATATTATTATGATGTACATTTTTGGTTTTGGTATTTTTCTTTAATGTATCATAATTTATAATAGAAAGGGTTAAAAAAATTAAAGACTCTCCAGATGACCCCCTATATATGAAATGGAGAAAAAGTCAAAGGTCTCATCATGGTGGCTTTCAAAGCCCTATAAATCTGGCCTGCTATTTCATCCGTTACCTCCTTTACTACTTCTTCCCTTATTCCACTCCACTCCAGCCACACAAGTTTCTTTTATCTTTGAACATGCCAGAAATGCTGCTGTGACAGGGCCTTTCTGTTGCTCTATCTCTTTCAGTACTTTCCTTGAGAGGCACCTTCATCATAGGGAAAATAGTTTAATATTACATCCTTTCCCCATACACTCTCTTCTCCATAATTGTTTTATTATTTTTTTTGTAGCATTTACCAACTTTCTGTGTAATACTGTACAATTTTTTAAACTTGTCAGTCTCTTAACAAATGTAAGGCAGGGATACAGCTGAGGATTTTAGTATGTTTGAATATCTGCAGTATCCTCAGTATCTAGAGCAGCATCTGGTGAATAGTGGGTGCCTGGAAGACTTTTATGGTAGGGATGAATGAATGAATTCCAGTCTAGACAGTAGTCCAAAGAAATAATGCTCATTGCTCTCTTTTGCCATTTTCCATTATCTGAAGTATAGTTTTATTATTAAAGTAAAATAAATAAAACTCCTACAAAGAAGCAAACATTTCATATTTAGATAGTAGATTATATAGTTTATTTAGGAATTTTAAAAAATCTATAGTATTATGTTTTGAACAGCTTAATTATATCGGATCATCTAATGTTTACTGTTGTGAGAATCCAAAAATAAAGTGCTGTATTGTAGTGTGCTAATTTTTGTGCTTACTAAACTAGCAGTCATGGTGACCTTTACCTTAGAATATATGATCTAAGATGCCCTTGATCTGACAAATAAAAACAGACAGTAGAGTTGAATCTGTGTCTGTATTCAAAATTAAGTAGTATATAAAGCTTAATAATAATATCATTTATTCATCGAAGCTTATTTAACTTGTTGAATTCCAGGCATTATATTAAGTGGGTTACATGTATTGAATATATCTACTCCCATTTAAACTTCAAAACACTCTAAGAGGTAATTACAGAAAAGAAAACTGAAGCTTGAAAATGTCACAAAGTCATTTTTACAAGTGAGTGGTAGATCTGAGATGTAATGTTAGGCTGCCATATACCATGCTATTATACTATAAAGCAAAAGAGTAAAAGAGAATAGTAAGCAATTGACAAATCATTAATCACTTCTAAAGAATGTCGTTGTTGTTCAGCCCCGAGTCATGTCCGACTCTTCAAGACCCTAAGGACTACAGCACACCAGGCTTCCTTGTCCCTCACCATCTCCTGGAGTTTGCCAAAGATCATGTCCATTGAATCAGTGATGCCATCCAACCATCTCATCCTCTGTCACCCTCTTCTCCTTCTGCCTTCAGTCTTTGCCAGCATCAGGGTCTTTTCCAGTTGAGTCAGCTGTTTGCATCAAGTAGCCATAGTATTGGAGTTTCAGTTTCAGCACCAGTCCTTCCAAAGAGTATTCAGGGTTGATTTCCTTTAAGATTGACCAGTTTGATCTCCTTGCTTTCCAAGGGACTCCTCAGAGTCTTCTCCAGCACCACAATTCAAAGCATCAATTCTTCAGCACTCTGCCTTCTTTATTGTCCAGCTCTCACATTGGTACATGACTACTGGAAAGACCATAGCCTTGACTATAAGGGACCTTTGTTGGCAAAGTGATGTCTTTGCTTTTTAACATACTGACTAGGTTTGTCATGGCTTTCCTACCAAGAAGCAATCGTCTTCTAATTTCATAGCGGCAATCACCATCTGCAGTGATTTTAGAGCCTAAGAAGAGGAATCTGTCGCTGCTTCCACCTTTTCGCCTTCTGTTTGCTGTGAAGTGATGATACTGGATGCCATGATCTTAAGTTTTTTTTAATATTGAGTTTTAAGCTGGCTTTTTCACTCTACTCCTTCACCTTCATCAAGAGGCTGTTTAGTTCCTCTTTGCTTTCTGCCATTAGAGTGGTGTCATCCACATATCTCAGATTGTTGATATTTCTCCCGACAGTCTTGATTCCAGCTTGTAATTCATCCAGCCTGGCATTTTGCATGATGTGCTCTGTGTATAAGTTAAATAAACAGGGTGACAATAAACAGCTTTGTCATACTCCTTTCTCTATCCTGAGCCATTCAATTATTCCATACAGGGTTCTGTTACTTCTTGACCCCCATACAGGTTTCTCAAGAGACGAGATAGACCAAATAAAATTGACTAATTCCCATTGATTGGGAAAGTTAAACACTATGTGCTAAGTGGGAAGAAGAAGAATAGTGAGTAAGTTAGATGCAGTTTCTACCATCAAGAGGTTTACATTTTAATAGGAAAATTGTCTTCAATTAATTTGAATTTAGAGATCAGATATCCATCTTTTAGTGTTTTATAAATGAATTAGCACTGGACTGAGCTCATCTGGAAATATTTATTAAACCAGTTAATGAAATTGAGATTTTAAGGGAAAAAATCCAGATGGTAGTCCTGATGGGATGTTTTCCTATCCAGATGAAACCATATAAAGAACCATATAAAACCTTATGAAATTATGTTTACTGAAGGGGAATTATGTTAATTGAAGTATATTTGGAGAACACATTTTAAATCTTAACTATTTTTCTTAATTTTAGCAGCTTCATGGAGTTTGGCCACAAGATGTTGTTGATGGAACTTGTGTAGCAGTAAATAACAAGTATCGACTGATGGCATTTGGTTGTGCGAGGTAATAAATGTAGATGCCTGTATTTTAAGACTTATTGCCAAAAATAATTTTTTTTAAAAACATAAGATGTTCTTATTAACACACTTAGGAATTTTGTTGTGCCTTTTATAATTTATGAATCAACCTTAATATAAAATGTAAAAGTATTTTAATTGAAGCAAGCAAATATAAAGGGTTTTGGAGATTAGGTGTTTTAATTTGTGAGCTTTTTTTCAGTGGTAGGAAATTGAGTCACAAGGTTAAATCAGTTAAAATTTAGGTTCTTTATTGTTTTAAATAACATCAGGAGGAGGTTTTGTTTATTTTTGGCTGTGCTGGGTCTTCAGTTGCTGTGCAGGATTTTCTCTAGTTGTGGTGAGTGGGGGCCACTGGACTTCTCATTGCAGATGGCTTCTCTTGTTGTGGAACACAGGCTCTAGGGGGCACAAGTTTCAGTAGTTGTGGCACATGGGCTTGGCTCCTGAGATCTAGAGTTACGGCACATGGGCTTGGTTGCTCCACAGCGTGTAGAAGCCTCCTGGACCAGAGATCAAACCTATGTCTGCTGCAGGTGGATTCTTTACCTCTGAGCCACCAGGGAAGCCCCTAATCCTTTCTTTTTAAGACATCAGTGTTGACTTGCCTTTGAGTTAGTGAGTGTGCCTTAGTTAACAAGCACATTTAAAGCTCATTTGTAAAATCATTTTCTTGACTTGATTCAAATAATGAAGGTTTTCAAAGTAAAATTGAATGCCAGTTCATTTTTAAAATAGCCTTACAGAAGATTCAGATTTTTCTATCTCTTCCTCAGTCATTTTGGCAAGTTATATTTTTCTAGGAATTGGTTTCTTTCATATACACTGTCAAATTTATTGACATATAACTTATAATACCCTTTGTAATTTTCATATTATAAAATAAAAACAAATGGGGAAGTGTGTAATCAAGATAGTCACAGTTTTACAAATAATTATAGTACAAGGATCCATCTTTTCACAACTTGGTCAAGAAATAGAACATTGCTAGCCAATATAAATTTTATCACTCCTACTTCCTAATCATGTCTCCCAGTCCCTTCCTAATTCATTTTCTCTTACATAGACACACAATCTTTAATCAAATGCATGGGTAAATTAATGATAAATCCTCAATAAGATCTAAAACTCATTCATATTCAGACTAACCTAATTGCCACCAAATTTCCTTTATATCTCTCTTTTTTTAGTCAGAATCATTCAAAATTCATGAATTATATTTGGTTATCATTTCTCTTTAGTTACCTTTTGCCTATAAAAATTCTTAGTACAAAAGTAATCGTGGTTTCAGATGATGAATTTTAAATCATTATAACTAGGCTCACACACATCTGTATTAATAAAAATAGGAACCATTACAATCAACACATTTTTGCCAGAGAGAAATAAGTTTATTTCTGTGGTGTAAAAATCTGTGCTTCAGAATTTAATAAACACTTGGAAAGCATTTTCTGTGTCCTGCTGGTTGTGAAAGCATTTTCCCTGCAAAAAAGTTGAGCTGCTTGAAGAAGTAGTAGTTGGCTGGGGAGAGGTCAGATGAATATGGTGGATGAGGCAAAACTTTATAGCCCCATTCATTCATCTTTTGAAGCATTGATTGTGTGACATGTGGAAGAACTGGGCACATTCTGTTGACCAGTGCTGGCTGCAGGCATTGCAGTTTTCAGTGCATCAGTGCAGCTCATTGATTTGCTGCGCATATTTCTCAGGTGTAGTAGTTTCGCTGGGATTTGGAAAGCTGTAGTGGATCAGACCACCAAACACTGACCATGACTATTTTTTTTTGGTACAAGCTTGGCTTTGGGAAGTGCTTTGGAGCTTCTTCTCAGTTCAGCCACTGAGCTGATCATTGCCAGTTGCTATGTAAAATCCACTTTTTGTCGCATGTCACAGTCTGATCTAGAAATAGTTCATTGTTGCATAGAATAAGAGAAGATGATGCTTCTTTTGATTTGTGGTCAGCTTATGAGGCACCCACTTATCGAACTTTTTCATCTTTCCAGAAAGTGCTTCAAATGCCGAATGACTGTAGAACAGTCAATGTTGAATTCTTTGGCAACTTCTAGTTACAGGAGGATCAGCTTTGATGATCCTCTCGGTTGTTGTCAAATTCTGATGGCTGGCCACTGCACTTCTCCTCTTCAGGGCTCTCATCTTGTTTGCAAAACTAATTGAACCACCACTGCCCCGTATGTTCATTAGCAGTTTCCGGGCCAAATGCGTTGTTGATGTTACTAGTTATCTCTGCTGCTTTGTAACCCATTTTGAACTTAAATAAGAAAATCCCTCAAATTTGCTTTTTGTCTAACATCATTTCCCTAGTGTAAAATAAATATAAACAGCAAGTAATAAGTCATTAGCAAAAAAAAAAAAAGCGAGAAATGCCCATTAAAATGATGTATAACATAACCACATTTATTTAAGAACATATTCCAGTGTCAAACAGCAAAGTTCAGCAGTGCAAAATTGCAGTTACTTTTGTGCCAACCTATAATGCCTTTGTTATTTTTATGATATTAACTTTTTTTTAAGAGTCTAGGTCAGTTGTTTATAGAATATCCTACATTCTAAAGTGTCTTGTTATGTTTTCTCATAATGGCATTTAATTACTTTCTGTAACACCTGTTTGAACCTTGAAGGTGGTTCTTACTGAACCATTACAGTCAAATTAGTAGGAAGCTCACAGATAGGAACAGTGGTGGGTGTGCACTTCTACATCATCTGCATTCAGGGCTAGCACCCAGGGGTATAGCAAGGCCAGATTAGAATCGAGGATTTCAACCCTTCTTCCAGGATGAAAATGGAATCTTGGCCTTCAGTCTTTTAGTCACCTCGGTTTTCATGAGTTGGGGCAGAATCAGCCCTTCTTACGGCATGATTGTGGGTTGGGATGAAATTTTTGTGATTATAGCTACGTGACATATCCTACTAGTGGCTTCTAGCCCTGATCTCTTAGTACTTACTTTGAACAATTAATCTGTCTGTAGCTGGTGTCCTTAGAGTTCTGTAGAAAGTCACTTTCTTTTAGGATACCAGTTTAAAACCTTATTCTTACCCTTGTATTTAAGGTTTGATTAGATTCTAGTTAGACACTTTTGTCATAGGTGATGTTTTGTACTTCCTGTGACATCATGTAGCAATAGCATCAAGCTGTCTCAATATTGATGAACTAAATTTGATTACTTGTAGTGATAATAGCTACGTATATCTTTATTATAAAAGTTTTTTTGTTTTGAGATTAGTAGGTAGTTTTTTAATAAAAAAAATAATTTTGGGCTTATGAGAAATGGAAAGAAAAATAAAGAATATAGGCACTATAAATACTTAAATTGTCAATCTTTTGTAATTATTAACACCTACTTCTTATATTAGAGATATCTGGATTCCTCACTGACTTATTAGAGCTCAGCAACCCAGAGTTAGCACTTGACAATTTTAGATGCAAAGCAAAAACAATACCTGCTAGCCACTTAGTGCTGTGTCTCTGCAAGGTAGCTAATTGGGCAGGTAGTCCGGATAGATGTTCCAGGCATTTGTCTTCTGACAGGTTGAAATAACAGATCAGATTTTCTCTCCCACCTGAAATAGTCAAGAAAATGGACAAAGAGATGAAACAGCTATTTCAAATTCAAGACATAGGACATCAGGCAACAAAGGACAGTGGTCCCTGAGAGATGAGAATCTAAATAAAAAAATTTAAAAAAAAACAGCTCTTCAACTGTCCCAGTTTTAATTTCTTTGAGAGAGTTTCCAGCACGTGGATGGGGAGACAGAGCCTGGCAGATTCCCTGGACTGAGTGTGTGCAAATGAAAGTCTGGGAGACCAAAGCAGCAGGGGATCACAGACCAGACACCAGAGAGGAGAGAGTGGCACAAAGAGAGAACTTCTTTTGAGTATTAAATTGAAATGTGGAAGATAAAAGACCCAAATCAAATATTACAGAAGAAAAGATTAATATACTTGAAGAACATAGCAAGAGAAAGGATACAAAATGAAACAGAAAAAAAGGAATTTAAAAACAGAGTATCAGGGAGCTATGGGATAGCTTTAAGCAGCCTGTTATTGCAGGTGTTTTATTTAGTCCCATTCTGATCCTTAAGAGTTAGGCCTGGCTGGAAACCGATCAGAGCTGCTGTGAGGAGACCGTCTGACTTCTCCTACCTTGAAGGATTACACATTAGGGTCAGAACATTCTGGCAGTCATATGCTTGGTGTCATCCTGGTATGTGCAGAAGCAGCCTTGGGTTTAAATCATTTTAAAAACAACATTGATGTTAAATTTTGACCTGAGAATAGCCATGTAAGGAGAAATGGTGTTTTTTATGATTATTGTAGTTCAATTTTGAAATGTAGCTTAGATGTAATAGAAAAACTCTCTTGGTTTCTGGCCCTTTGTAACAGTTTGACCCTTCTAAAAAAGTTTTTTAACAGAATCATAACACATATCATAGATATACGAGTATGTATAAAGATAGGCTCGATAAAGGACAGAAATGGTATGGACCTAACAGAAGCAGAAGATAATAAAAAGAGATGGCAAGAATACCCAGAAGAACTGTACAAAAAAGATCTTCATGACCCAGATAATCACAATGGTGTGATCACTAACCTAGAGCCAGATATCCTGGAATGTGAAGTCAAGTGGGCCTTAGAAAGCATCACTACGAACAAAGCTAGTGGAGGTGATGGAATTCCAGTTGAGCTATTCCAAATCCTGAAAGATGAAGCTGTGAAAGTGCTGCACTCAATATGCCAGCAAATTTGGAAAACTCAGCAGTGGCCACAGGACTGGAAAAGGTCCGTTTTCATTCCAGTCCCAAAGAAAGGCAATGCCAAAGAATGCTCAAACTACTGCACAATTGCACTCATCTCACACGCTAGTAAAGTAATGCTCAAAATTCTCCAAGCCAGGCTTCAGCAATATGTAAACCGTGAACTTCCTGATGTTCAAGCTGGTTTTAGAAAAGGCAGAGGAACCAGAGATCAAATTGCCAACATCCACTGGATCATGGAAAAAGCAAGAGAGTTCCAGAAAAACATTCTGTTTCTGCTTTATTGACTATGCCAAAGCCTTTGATTGTGTGGATCACAATAAACTGTGGGAAATTCTGAAAGAGATGGGAATACCAGACCACCTGATCTGCCTCTTGAGAAATTTGTATTTAGGTCAGGAAGCAACAGTTAGAACTGGACATGGAACAACAGACTGGTTCCAAATAGGAAAAGGAGTTCGTCAAGGCTGTATATTGTCACCCTGCTTGTTTAACTTATATGCAGAGTACATCATGAGAAATGCTGGACTGGAAAAACACAAGCTGGAATCAAGATTGCCGGGAGAAATATCAATAACCTCAGATATGCAGATGACACCACCCTTATGGCAGAAAGTGAAGAGGAACTCAAAAGCCTCTTGATGGAGGTGAAAGTGGAGAGTGAAAAAGTTGGCTTAAAGCTCAACATTCAGAAAATGAAGATCATGGCATCCGATCCCATCACTTCATGGGAAGTAGATGGGGAAACAGTGTCAGACTGTATTTTTCTGGGCTCCAAAATCACTGCAGATGGTGACTGCAGCCATGAAATTAAAAGACGCTTACTCCTTGGAAGGAAAGTTATGACCAACCTAGATAGCATATTGAAAAGCAGAGACATTACTTTGCCAACAAAGGTTCGTCTAGTCAAGGAGATGGTTTTTCCTGTGGTCATGTATGGATGTGAGAGTTGGACTGTGAAGAAGGCTGAGCGCCGAAGAATTGATGCTTTTGAAGTGTGGTGTTGGAGAAGACTCTTGAGAGTCCCTTGGACTGCAAGGAGATCCAACCAGTCCATCCTAAAGGAGATCAGTCCTGGGATTTCTTGGAAGGAATGATGCTGAAGCTGAAACTCCAGTACTTTGGCCACCTCATGCGAAGAGTTGACTCCCTGGAAAAGACTCTGATGCTGGGAGGGATTGGGGGCAGGAGGAGAAGGGGACGACAGAGGATGAGATGGCTGGATGGCATCACTGACTCAATGGACATGAGTATGAGTGAACTCTGGGAATTGGTCACGGACAGGGAGGCCTGGCGTGCTGCGATTCATGGGGTCGCAAAGAGTCAGACACGACTGAGCGACTGATCTGATCTGATAATGTATACATACAAAAAATAATATAAAATGAAAAGTAGCATATTACCAGTATTGAACTGATGAAGCCCCTGCTTCCTCCTCTTCTGTGAAACATTCTTCTTTCTACCAGGGCAGTTACTAATCTGGAACTTGTGTGCACTAGTTCTTTGTGTATTTTTACCACAAATGTATTTCACTACTATGTTTTGGATGTTTTTCACAGTATAGAAATAAAATTATACTATTTATATAGATATATAGATAGATGGGTGGGTAGAGAGAGATGCTGTCCATTTTAAGGTATAGGACAAAAATTCATTTTCAGTTCTGTATGGTATACTATTATATGAATATACCACAGTTTCTCTTCCCTTTGTCGTTGCTGGACATGTGAATGGTTGGCATTTGTTTGCACTTAAAGTCTTATAATGAACATTGTATATGTCACAAAGACAAGGATATTTCTAGGATATATCTATAGGTGAGATCACTAGACTGTAGAATATGCATTTGTTTCAGATTATGAGATGACTGTAAATTATTTACAAAATGGTTGTGTTCTAGTTTATACTCCTATCAGCAGAACATATTTCCATAGTCATGTTTTTTATATTTGTATTTGTCTTTTTACACTGAAAGTCTTTTTGATTTTCACAGTGGTTCTGTACAGGTTTATACAATAGATAACACCACTGGAGCCATGCAGCTGTCTCATAAACTAGAATTAACAGCAAAACAGTATCCTGGTGAGTCCTCTTCTTTTTTTTTTTTCCCCTTTCTTAATTACAGATAATATGTGTAGTGAGTTTTGATTTGAATTAGATGATGGATGCCAAAGGCCAAGTATTATTAAAACATGTAACAACAATTCTCTCTGACTCAAGGATTTCTACTAGAGTCTCCTGGGAGACCTTTTTTATCTTCCATTCAGTTTTCTTTATCCTCACTTAGTTGTAGCCTCTATGTTGCTTGTCTGGGCTTTGCTTTAGACTCTTTCCTAATTTCATTGCCTCTGTTATTTTATGCCTTCATTTCCATTTAGTCATTCAACAAGTAATTATTGAGTACCTACTATAGGCCAGACATTGTTCTAAATGCTGGTACACAGTAGTGAACAAAACAAAAAGTCTCTCTTGGAACTCCCTTTGTGACTCTTAGGTGAATTCTGTCCACTGGAGTAAGTATAAAATCTGTTATTATTGGAAATGTTTGACTGAAACTAACAGAAAACCCAACTTACTATCCCTTAAACAAATAGTATTTATTCTCTATAATGGCAAGAAATCCAAAGGTAAGCTTCTACTGGCATTCATTTGGCCTTTTCTTTCATGATCACAGGTTAATTTCTAAGGCCCAACTGTTACTTCTTGAGTCAAGAACAAAGGAGGAAAGAAAGCATATGTATGTTTTCTGATCAGGAAAGCAGAAACTAGATTGAAATGAGTTTTTGCTGAGAGGATATCTGTTTGTTTCTTCCAGTCATCTGGGAAAACTACATTAGTCTTGAAGCCTTTGCATTATATTCTCTGTTTGAGATTTTTTTCATTTTTGAATCCTACAAGTTATACAGATTTTAGATGAGCCTGAGGACTGGCTTGTGGTTGCAGATTCTCAGGGGAGCTTCTTTATTTTCCATTCAACACCATGGGCAAAAACAGGAAAGTACTTCTTGCTGTTTTTTTCACCTTCTATGTGGTAGAGTTTATTTCTCACTCTCCCTTGAATATGACATTGTATTCTCAGCATTACATGGGTATCTTCTATTCCCCGTCTTGACCAAGCTCTGAGTTTTATCTTCTGTTCCTCGTATGTTGAGAGTCATCATAGGTGAAAGTCAGGTCTCTAGGTTTTGGCAGAAAAATTCAGGGCAACAGCAGTTTGTACACTCACTTACCTCCCAGTGTTTTTTAATATTTTGAAATATTTAAGTATTCTGTTTAACATTTTACTTGTTGCAGTGTGGAGAGTCATTCCAGCTATCAAATTTGCTATATTGCCAGAAATAGAAATTAGTTCCTTAAGTTTTTATCACTCTTATTGCATAGCTTTTAAAGGTTGCTTTTTTTTTCTTATTTCCTAAAGAATTTTTGCTGCAGCTGGCAAGAACAGGGTGTTGTGTATTTTGATTGTGTTTTCTAACCCTTTTATCTGTTTCTTTTTTATCCATACTGTTGATGTGATGTCCAGTGCGATAACCACATATGGTCATTTAAATGAAACTAAAAGAAAATCAAAATGTTTCTTAGTTGCCTCAGTCAGTTTAGTCACTCAGTCAGTTTAGTCGCTCAGTCGCGTCTGACTCTTTGCGACCCCGTGGACTGCAGCACGCCAGGCTTCCCAGTCCATCACAACTTTCCGGAGATTGCTCAAGTTCATATCCATTGAGTTGGCAGTGCCATCCAGCCATCTCATCTTCCATCTTCCCCTTCTCCTCCTGCCTTCACTCTTTCCCAACATCAGGGTCTTTACCAATAAATCATTTCTTCACATCAGGTGGCCCAAATATTGGAGCTTCAGCATCAGTCCTTCCAATGATATTCAGGACTGATTTCCTTTAGGATTGACTGGTTTGGTCTCCTTGCAGTCCAAGGGACTCTCAAGAAAAACATCAATTCTTCAGCGCTCACGTTTCTTTATGGTCCAACTCTCACATCCATACATGATCACTGGAATAACCATAGCTTTGACTAGACAGACCTTTGTCATCGAAGTAGTGTTTCTGCTTTTTAATATGCTGTCTAGGTTGGTCATAGCTTTTCTTCCAAGGAGCAATCGTCCTTTAATTTCATGGCTGCAGTCACCATCTGCAAAGATTTTGGAGCCCAAGACAATGAAGTCTGTCACTATTTCCAGTTTCCCATCTATTTGCCATGAAGTGATGTGACTGGATACCATGATCTTCATTTTTTGAATGTTGAGTTTTAAGCCAGCTTTTTCACTCTCCTCTTTCACTTTCATCAAGAAGCTCTTTAGTTCCTCTTCATTTTCTGCCATGAGGATGGTGTCATCTGCATATCTGAGGTTATTCTGTTTCTCCCAGCAGTGTTGATTTCAGCTTGTGCCTCATCCAGCCCAGCATCTCGCATGATTTTCTTCATATAAGTTAAATAAGTAGGGTGGCAATATGCAGCCTATATGTACTTCTTTCTCAATTTGGAACCAGTCCATTGTTCCATGGCTGGTTCTAACAGTTGCTTCTTGACCTGCATACAGATTTCTCAGGAGGCAGGTAAGGTGGTCTGGTATTCCCATCTCTAAGAATTTTCCACAGTTTGTTGTGATCCATACAGACAAAGGCTTTAGTCAGTAAAGCAGAAGTATATGTTTTTCTGGAACTTTCTTGTATTTCTGTGATCAATGGATATTGGCAGTTTGATTTTTGGTTCCTCTGCCTTTTTGAAATCCAGCTTGAACATCTGGATGTTCTTGGTTCACATACTATTGAAGCCTCACTGGGCGAATTTTGAGCATTACTTTGCTAGCCTGTGAGATGAGTGCAATTATACAGTAGTTTGGCATTGCCTTTCTTGGGATTGGAATGAACACTGACCTTTTCCTGTCCTGTGGCCACAGCTGAGTTTTCCAGATATGCTGGCATGTTGAGTGCAGCACTTTAAAAGCATCACTGTTTAGGATTTGAACTAGCTCAATTGGAATTCCATCACCTTCACTAGCTTTGTTCATAGTGATGCTTCCTAAGGCCTACTTGACTTCACATTCCAGGATGTCTGGTTCTAGGTGAGTGATCACATCATCTTGATTATCTGGGTCATGAAGATCTTTTGTGTATTGTTGCCACCTCTTCTTAGTATCTTCTGCTTCTGTTAGGTCAATACCATTTCTGTCCTTTATTGTGCCCATCATTGCATGAAATGTTCCTGTGGTATCTCTAATTTTCTTGAAGAAATCTCTAGTCTTTCCCATTCTATTGTTTTCCTCTTTCTTTGCATTGATCACTGAGGAAGGCTTTCTTATCTCTCATTGCTATTTTTTTGAACTCTGCATTCAGATGGTTATATCTGTCCTTTTCTCCTTTGCCTTTTGCTTCTCTTCTTTTCACAGCTATCTGTAAGACCTCCTCAGAGAGCCATTTTGCCTTTTTGCATTTCTTTTTCTTGGGGATGGTCTTGATCACTGCCTCCTGTACAATGTTTGAACCTCCATCCATAGTTCTTCAGGCACTCCGTCTGTCAGATCTAATCCCTTGAATCTATTTGTCACTGCCACTGTATAATCGTAAGGGATTTGATTTAGGGATTCATTTAAACCTGAATGACTTAGTGGTTTTTATTACTTTCTTCAATAAGGAGTTCATGATCTGAGCTACAGTCAGCTCCCCATCTTGTTTTTGCTTAGCTTCTCCATCTTTGGCTGCGAAGAATATAATCAGTCTGTTTTTGGTATTGGCCTTCTGGTGATGTCCATGTGTAGAGTTATCTCTTGTGTTGTTGGAAGAAGGTGTGTGCTGTGACCAGCGTGTTCTCTTGACAAAACTCTGTTAGCCTTTGCCCTGCTTCATTCTGTACTCCAAGGTCAAACTTGCCTGTTACTCCAGGTTATCTCTTGACTTCCTACTTTTGCACTCCAGTCTCCTATGATGAAAAGGACATCTTTTATTTTTTTGGTGTTAGTTCTAAAAGCTCTTGTAGGTCATCATAGAACCATTCAGCTTCACCTTCTTTGGGATTAGTGATTTGGGGGCATAGATTTGGATTACTATGAAATCTCAGTTGCCTCTTTACACCTAAATGTTAAATAGCCTGATGCAGCTTAGTGGCTGTCTGTTAGACCAAGCAAATATAGAATATTTACATCATTTCAGGAAGTTCTGTTGATCCCTTCTGTTGATCGTTTGACAACACTGTACTGAATTTTTCAGGTTGTTTCCTTTTCTCAGGTTCTTGGAATGCCATTTCTCCCTTTAGTTATCTGCTAATTCCTGCTCTTGTGGTCTTTGTTATGGGAGAGGGCTGCCCTTTTGGATTATGTAACTTTTGGCTATACAGCTGCTTAAAATGTTGGGAGACTTGTGTTGTCCTGCCTCTTGAACAGACATAAGCGTCTATGTTTCTTCTGGCTTCACTGGCTGATTTTTACAGGTGGCAGCACATCAGGAATCCTTACATGATCATCAGCTTCCATTCTGATTCTCAGACTCATGTTGCCCTGAAACCCCTTTTTTGTCTTTGTATAAGGACCCCCAACTCCCTAGTCACACCTAGGTCCCATTCCAACCTTCTGTCCCTATATTTCCAACTATTTTTGCCTCATCACTTCCCACTCTTCACACCTGCTGCTGCTAAGTCCCTTCAGTTGTGTCCGACTCTGTGCAACCCCATAGACGGCAGCCCACCAGGCTCCCCCATCCCTGGGATTCTCCAGGCAAGAACACTGGAGTGGGTTGCCATTTCCTTCTCCAATGCAGAAAAGTGAAAAGTGAAAGTCAATATTGAAAGTGAAGTCGCTCAGTCGTACCTGACGCTTAGCGACCCCATGGACTGCAGCCTACCAGGCTCCTCCATCCGTGGGATTTTCCAGGCAAGAGTACTGGAGTGGGGTGCCATTGCCTTCTCTGACTCTTCACACCTAGGCTGCCTTAATTCAAGCACTAACCAGTCTCACTTTTGGTTTTTTTCTTCTGGCTCCTGGAGATCATCCTTTCTGTCTTGCAAATTCAACTGTAACAGCAAGTTTGGGGATTATTTTTTACATTTTTCTCATTATGCAAATTATCACAATCTTAAGTTTACGGTAGGTTACCAGCTAGATAAATTTTTTGTATTCCTGCCACTTGAAAATTAGGTTAACCATCATTACTATTTTATTGTACATCTATGTACCTAGATTTTTTTAACATGTGTACAATGCTTGGAAAATACGTACATATGTGTGTATGTAGATATATATATACAGATATATATGTTTACTTGGGATAATAGGAATACTGTTTATAAGCTAAAACACTAGCAGCTTTTTGTGATAGTAAATACACATCTAAACCTTTTTTTTTTTCCTTGCACATGGAATTGCTTTCGTTTTATAAGCCTTGATTTGAGTTTGTATTTTTTTCTTGGTTTGGATTTAAATTTCTCTCCTAAGTGTATAAAGTATACTAATAAGATATGATGTTGCTTAGACATGTTCCCATTTTTATATACATAAATACCAGTTACTCATATACCTGAATTATGGTGGGAAATGGTAATGTGAGGATTCAAACATAGGCAGAGGGAAAAAGTTTTACTCTGTTAACCAAGCCTGTCTTTTGTAGGCTAATATCTGTATACCACCCCTTTGCAGCAGATATATTTACAACAAAAATTTATTAATGCTGCAGATGTAAAGAACTGTAATTGTAAAGAAGGTCATACAGATCTTGTTGAATTCCTGATGGGAAATGCTGGTATGTTTCATTTAACTCTGCAGTAAAGAAACTTGGATTTTACTATGCAATGAAATTTTCCGCTTTAGTAATTATATATAGGGTTAGAAGACATATTATTAGTTAAAAGAAGATGTAAGCATCTATAGTGCCAAAGCTGGAGTTTACCTACTTAATCCTAACATAAGGTTAAACTTCAATTTGCTTTAATTTGACTCCCTTTGATATTACTGAAAAAACATGGAGATCATGGCAAAATATTTTATATTTTGAAACACCTCATACTTTGTAGAGTACTTTGATATTGTATTGAATTATTCAAGGGAAATATTATTCCCATCTTAGAGAAACTGATTTTCCCAAAGCCAAAGAGTTTTTAAGACCACACAGTTGTATCAATAGTTATTTAAGCTAATAGCAGCAAGAAATGGTTCTGGGTTCTTACGAATCACTTGGGTACAGAGTTTGTTCTGCTTAAATCAGGCCCAGGCTGATGATCATACTAATTTTAAATAGCCCTAAATGAACTGAATTCATCTCACTGAAGCAGACATGCCTTTTTGCTTGTTTCAAGTTGAAGATAGAGGCTGTAAAAAGTACTAAGTATGAAGCAGTCATTTATCCTTAACTCTTCTGTGGTTTCTTAACAGACATTTGGAACAAAACAGGAGCTGTTAAGTTGGTCAGGTGGTCTCCTGACAATAGTGTTGTAATAGTGACCTGGGAATATGGAGGCCTTTCTTTATGGAGTGTATTTGGAGCCCAGCTGATTTGTACACTTGGAGGAGATTTTGCGTGAGTCATTAAAGAAATTTTGGACAAAATAACTCCATTTTCTCTGAGACAATACACACACACACATGCATGCACTTTGTCATACAGCTCACAGTTTGCCTTATTTGACACTTACCCCAAAACAGTTTATAAGGTTCAGAATTAATTTATTCAGAATGTATCAATTCCTCGTACATCCATCCTCTTTCAGTTGATTGTTCATTCAATAAAAATGCATTTGTTTATCGAACCCCTGTTGTATATGTGATAAATGTTTGATTCAAGGCTAAATCACACATGAATCTGTTCAAGTAGCTTATTATCTAATAAGAGCTGTAAACTATATATATAAGTAGCTAGTAGGAAGTGAAAAATTACATTATCTCATTGAGTTAGTATAGGTTCTCTGTGGGTTGACAGAAGTGGGTTAATATCTCTGCCCGTTTCATATACTACGCTGAACTTTAGTTCTGACGTAATGAACACACCTGCCCAAACTGCATGACCCTGTCAAGAAATTATTTAGTACCTGAAAGACTGTATCTCAGTGACATACCTAGGTACATTGACCAGGAGTCTCATATTTCACACAGTATTGGGTATTTCTCTTTCAAAGGAAAAAAATCATTTTAAAAAAAATTAAAGCTAAATGTTGTATGCAATTAGAAGATTCTTTTTAATTTTCTGTTCTGTTTCAGCTATAGGTCAGATGGTACCAAAAAAGATCCCCTTAAAATCAACTCTATGGTAAGTTCTTTCTATAAAATATTGATACAATGTGAAAAACTTGTTTTTTTTCTTCCTGTTTTTCCCTCATACTGACCTAATAAAATTAAAAAAGCTCTTCTCCAAAATGAGAAGAAAGTCTAGGGGGGTATTTTATTTATGCAGAATTGGAGCAGTGCTCTGTTGAGAATCTGCAAGAGGGTGTGAGCAACAAAAGTCACCTGAATCTTTTCAAGGTTCCCACTAGGGTAGCTTTTTGCATAATTTTTTTTTTTTGGTCACTCAGGGGCCAGTCTTACATTGCATATTTTCTTGGTCCCTTTCCTTATTTATTCAAAGGTTTGGTGATGAAGGAGTCCTAAGTTAAATTTAAGTGTAGATATTAACGTCTACACTAAAGCAGAAACTTTAACTGGTTAACGCCCAGATTATTTTATCTTGAACCTCCCTGCTTTTTGCCAGTCCCACCTACATATCCTTAGTGTCAAACCTCAGGGTTGCCAGATCCCAAGGGTGTCCTGTGTGATGCCCTGAGCGGATGAACCAGACCTGCGCCTGGGTTTGTTTTCCCTCAGCTAGTGGCCTAAGGAGCCTGAGATAATCGCCCTCCCATTATTATGTATTATTAGCTATTATTATTACCTATGCTGTTATCCGGGCTTCCCTGGTGGCTCAGATGGTAAAGAATCCGCCTACAAAGTGGGAGACCTGGGTTCTATCCATAGGTCAGGAAGATCCCTTAGAGGAAGGCATGGCAACCCACTCCAGTATTCTCGCCTGGAGAATTCCATAGACAGAAGAGCCTGGCTGGCTACAGTTCATAGAGTCACAAAAAGTCAGACACAACTAACCACACAGCACAGGAGGACATGCTATTATCTGAGTATGAGAAGTTGCAAGGTAAACGGAGTAATGATGCTGCTGATGCTGATAAGGCTCTGAGAACTCTGGAATAGTTGCACTTGTTCTCAAAAGGAAGTCCCACACCGACTTCTTCCACTCCAAAATCAGTTTATGCCCCAGGCACCTCATCATGTGTATGAGTCTTCACTTAAACCCCAAAAGAAAACTTGGACCTTCTTGGAGAAATATCATACGCCATCCCTTATATGAGAAATCTAAAAAGAAATGATACAAATGAACTTATTTACAAAATAAAAACAGACTTACAGACTTTGAGAAGAAACTTATGGTTGCCAGGAGGGAAGGATGGAGAGAAGGGATAGCTAGGGAGTTGGAGATCAACATGTACACACTGTTATATTTGATATGGATAACCAACAAAGTCCTAAGTCCTACTGTACAGCACTCTGCTCAATGTTATATGGCAGTCTAGATGGAAGGGGAATTTGAGAGAGAATGGATGCATGTATACGTGTGCCTGAGTCCTTTGATGTCCACCTGAAACTATCACAACACTGGTAATAAGCTATGCCTGCATGCTCAGAAAAGAAAAAAAAAAAGCTCTTCTAGTCTCATGAGACTCTTCTTAAACAGTTCTTGCTTTAATAAAAGCGTTATCTTTAACAGTCTGTTTTTAACAGGCTATCTAATTTTCAGTGTTTGATTTTTATTTTGTTTTGATGTGTCCAATAAGCCCTGTCGTCTCTGTGAACACAGTGACTGTTCAGATCAGGCGTTTGTTTTTCCAAAACAACCTGCATTTCTTATGTGACTCAGCACCCACTTCCCATAGCCTCCTTTCTTTTAATGTGAAGTGTTCATTGGGTCTTTTTCCTGGAGGACATGTACATTATTTGAGCATATTTTAAACTTTTCCGTAGACTTAAAAGAATTGTAGTCCTTGTTGTAATAGTATTTTTACCATCAGTTTTCAACAGCTTCTGTAGAAAGCAGTGAGGTATAACTACCCTTGTCCTTACATAAAAACATTTTCTTACTATAGCCCTCTCCATACCATCTTTGTGAAATTAGTGGCTGTGAGGCTTAGGCTTATCACTACCTTTCTCTCTTGCTCCACAGAGGAAGGCATTTTCTGATCATGGGTTTCTCAAAGAATTTAAACCACCATGGTTGCCTTGAAACCATGGGCTTCCCAACCTTTCATCACCAAGGATCCCATTTGATGGCTCTATACACCTTCATACTTGTAATTTTCAAACACCGTTTCTGTGACTGCCAATCAGTGCTTCTGAATGGTGTGCAACAACTGGTGTTACCAGCCTCACTAAGCTGATATTTTAATCACAAACTAAGAATCTTAGCATTTTAGTTAACTTGTGCAACTGAAACTTCTCATGGGAAAGCAGAACTTCTGAAATTTTGCAACAATTCATGGACCTCTCCTCCCCTCATTAGTATTTTCTTGGCCTTGCAGGTTAGGAATTAATACTCTTCCCATGATTTTTTTTTTAAGTGATTTTAATAATCATGAAATCTAATTATAGAATATTAAAATTGACTGGGCCTGGTTAATTTCTTTGAGCGCTCTCATTTTATAAAGGAAGAAACTTAAACCCTGTGAAACCAAATAGTTTGGCCAAGGTAGTACAACAAAATGGTAGCCAAGCTGCAGTGGAAACCCTAGTCTCATAGTCGCCAGTCCATTGTTCTTTGTTCTGTACAAGATTGTATCTGTTTTGGTGCTTGTTTGTCAAGCTTCAGCTATGTAATGTGGATCTTGTCTTTCTGAGGAAGTTCTTTGTATTTGAGAGGCAGTTAAATTCATAGAGAAGTTGCAGATAGCAGTAGGCATTTCTTAGGATTTCTAGCTAGGATTAGTATGTAGTGTTTTCACTATTCTAGGTGGAGAGCAATGATGGTTTCTACTGGCGATCTAAGATGTAGTAGATGGAGGTATATGATTCTTGTCTGTGGTGTTTGTCATGGTATCTCCAGCCTTCAGAAGTAATTAATAATGCTTATTGTTGGTTATTTAAGAATTTAAATATTTAAAGCCAGGAAAAAATAACAAATTTTCTATTGCTTTGATTTCCCCCCTCTTCTTTTTCTCCCCGACCTCTTTCCCTAAGAGCTGGGGTGCTGAAGGCTATCACCTCTGGGTAATCAGTGGATTTGGTTCTCAAAATACTGAAAATGAGTCTGACTCCAAGAGTATAGTTAAACAGCCTGGTATTCTACTGTTTCAGTTTATCAAGAGTGCACTCACTGTAAACCCTTGTATGGTAAGTTTATTTAATTAAAACTCTGTTTGGTTTTGTTTTTAATGGCTTTGATGTAGAATATCAGACACAGATATGTCCTTATGACACAGATAATATTGCATGTACTCCTAAAATTGGCATATGATCTTCTTTTGTATATTTTCTATGATTATTAGGTTTCTTTTTAATTTATATTAAATAATACCCCCAAATTTTATTTCTGAGCAGGATTAGCTTTTGGAGGGGGTAGGCCGCAGGATCTTAGTTCCCTGACCAGGGGTCAGACCTGCGCCCTCTGCAGTAGATGCACTGAGTTGTAACCACTGGACCACCACGGAAGTCCCATGCTTTTTTTTTTTTTTAAGTAGGATCATAAGCAACTTGAGAAAAAACAGTGTTTACAGATTTACTTGAATAAAATTTAGTGTTAATAACATTTCCCAAAGTGTGTTCCACCAGGCACAATTTGTGAGAAATATAAATAGTAATTACATAGAATAAGAAAATGTTCTGTTGTCTTGTGTGAAATAAAGGAGTTAAAGCTGTAGAAATTTCTTTAGCATAGTAATCTAGTCTTTAATACACTAATGTGCATCGTAAAAGTCCAGGAGTTGGTGTATAAAAAGCAATATTTCCCAAGCTTACTTACCTATGAATTTTTAAGGAAGACCTGCAAGAAAATAAGCCTTAGAATCCTGCTTTGGGAAACACTGCCCCAAATTATAACATAAATTCATGTTTATCAGTCTGAAATAAGATATTAATACGCTATTTATGCATAAGAATAGTATGTGTTACATGATAGAAATGCATATCTTAGTGTCTGCCATCAATGGGTTTTTAAATATATGGTGCAACCAGTTTCTAATTAAAATTTACAACACACTCAGAAAGAATGAAAGTACTGTGGATCTCAGACCTTATTACTGTAGTTGAATAATAAGAAAAACAAGGGTAGAGGATTTCTTCCTCTGGTCCCTCATCCAAAATAATAATATAAAAGCACCCCAAGTTTTATGTCAAGATGATATTTGGACTACAATGGGAACATGAGGGGTCGGGATGCTGATCTATCTAATTTACAAAAAATAGTGAGTGAATAATCTGCCTACATTTGAAAACACAGGCCTTTCACAGAAGTAGAAACTTTTTGTCTAAATGTCTTCAGAGCCTGGCACATCCCTTGGTACTAACCAAGCATTCACCAAGCAGTTATTGAATTGTTTGAACCAGGCTGTAGGCTACTCTTCCTCCTCCCCATGATTTAAAAGATCCTCCAGAATCCAGTTATCCCTGTGTCTAATCCACTCCTTGCCATGTGGGCACATCGGTGAGCATGTACACAAAGTGACCAGACATCTTTTCTTATCATCGTTCATGAGATACTTTATATAAAACTACTTTGTAAACTGTAGACATTGAGTAGTTTTATTCAGTTTTCAGATGGAAAATCTCTCATAGCATTGCCATTTTGAAGTAGTTATGAAAGATACTTCTATAGCAGTTGTAACCCTGGGCATGGGCATGTTTTGGAATCTATATGATAAAACAAACTTTAATAAAGATTATTTTACACTGGGAAGAAATCCTTAAAATGTTGCCTGTTAGTCTTAAATGTAACAGGGTGAGCACTTTTTATGTAGTCTTGTCCTCTGTGAGGAAAATCAATGCTGAAATGTATGGTATATTCCCAGCAATAAAACTAAATTGACATTTTACTTACTTTCCCCCACCTTACTTGTTTTTATTTGCTTTCCTTCCCTCTGCTTCCTTTTCCCTCATCTAGAGTAACCAAGAGCAAGTGTTGCTTCAGGGGGAGGATCGATTGTACTTGAACTGTGGAGAGGCCTCACAGAGCCAGAATCCCAGGAGTTCTTCAGCTCACTCTGATCACAGAACCCGTCGGGAAAAGAGCCCATTTGCAGGTGGTGGTTTAGAGTCTCAGAGTTTAAGCACTTTACTTGGTCATCGGCATTGGCATGTAGTACAGGTAAGTCTTAAGATGCTGTTGACTAGTGACTTAGTCCTTGCTAAGATAGCACCTAAAACAGATTTTTAAGTAATTCATTTGCTGAGGAACTTTCTAACCTTTTTTGACTGTCACGTCTCTCTTCTGCTTTTCTGTGCTCTTGTCCTCTTGTCTTCTCCTTTCTTTCCCCCAGTCCATTAGTAAGTGAATAGTTTGAAAAACTAGAAGTTTATGCTTTGCCCTTTTACTGTGCAGGACTGTCAGCCTTCTTTTGGTATAAATTTAGCTCTAGATTTGCAGAGGCAGAAGTGTGGTAATTTCATGAAAAGTGACACTGTCAATTAGTCCCCTGTCCAGATGATCTTGTAGTCCTAATGGGTACACATTGAGGTTAATTGCCTGACTTTGGACCCAAGTTGAAGACTTGTGATTAGTCTAGAACATTATTGTTAATAATTTTATTATTACTTGGTCTTGCTCCAGATTATTTACTCATTCTGATGTAACTTTCAAATTAGTGGTTTCTTTTAGTAATTCTGATAAATTGACATTTAATATAGAAATTACTTCTGAGTTTTGAAAACAAAATTAATTTGGACAAGTTAGTAAACTGAAGTTTCTTGAAAGAAACTTTCATACATATTTGAGTCCTAAGTGTTTTCTTCCCAGTTTTGTCACCAAAATGTCTTAGATACATCAGAGTCTACTCTTGAGTTAGTTTCTTTTAGTCATTGTCTATTTTCACAATTCTTTGTCTTCTACATTCTATACTTTTACCTAGCTTACTTCACCGCCCATGTTATTTTCAGTTGACTTTGAGTGAAGATAATGAGAGATAGAAGAATGGTCTCTGTGTGAAAAATTAAAGGAAGAATATCTCCTACATTGACATGTGGTATACACTAAAAGAAAATGTATTTAACTTACATTCATAAATTCATAAAATCAAACAATGTGCATACCATTTTATAATTAGTAACAGTTATTAAATAAAACTGCATCAGCTACTTCCTTGACTAAAATTTTCCACTGCTCCCTTCTCTCCTATAGCCATTTCTCTGCTATTTTCATTCCCCCATACTTTGAACTATTCATTCTACACTGACCTAGCATGAATGCCAGTTCTGCCTAGCCAGGTCTGTGTTGCCAGAGAGCCAAGTAGAGCAGAGGATCGAAGAAGGTAGGTCTGGAACTCAAAAATCCATCAGGCAATAACAAAAATGGAATTTCCTTCCAGCTCAAAAATTCAGTGATTCTGTGATTCATAGCCATCTATGAAGTATCCTGTGTTAGAAGCATATAACACTGCTTTTACAACTTCAGACAAATAGGTACTAGCAATATTCTTCTGTCATTCTGTTCTTTAGATATCTAAAGTACTCAGAAAGATAAACTTAACTCTAGCTTTACCTAATGGTTTCCATTTCCTTAAAGCTAATAAAAATAATGCTAGAGTTGTTGTATTCCCCCCAAATTAAGTTATAATGGACTCATAGAATTTTTAGAGCTGGAAGGACCTTAGCAATCATGTAGTCCAACTAGATTTTATACATGAGGAAATTGAAGCTCAGGGAAGTTAGGTGACTTGCCCAAGGTCACACAGCAGAATAGTGGCAGACTTGATCCTTACCATGATACAAATTAAGGGAATAATAGAACCTATCTTAAAACCTAGGTACTAAATGTTGAAGCATATGATATACTGCTGACTTAGATCTATTAATAAAACCTAGCATGTGCCTACTTGGCATTGTTTTTACTTTGAGTTGCCCTAAGCTTTGTTTGCTGGTAATCCAGCCACAAGAGTCAATGCAGTGTTTTGGTGGTGTGTGTTTGGTAGTGTGGTTTTACAGTGTCTATATAATGTTAATACTTTACCTTCCAGACATTTTAGCCTTTAGTAAGTATTCCCTGAAGAAACATGGGTGCCTGTTTAATTCCGCCTTCAGCACATACTCTTGTCCAGGAGAGTGCCTGCATCCTCCATCAAAGTGGCTTTGTTTGTGTGATTAGTACTTTGTATGCTTCTTGTACAGCTTAGAGTTCATCAGATGAGCTCAACTAATCCTGCTTGCTCTGTCTGTTCCCCATCTAGACTACTAGGTTTTTTGTTTGTTTGTTTAAGCTTTCTACCTTATACTCATTAGTTTCCTGGTCAGAAGATTCTATGTTAATTATGTTTTCTCCTTTAACAAAAATAACACAGATGCATACTTGTCAGAAGCAGGGTCATGTATCAGGCACTTTGTTAAGTCAACAAAGAGGATTGTAAAGGCTATTTAATTTATAAATGATTTGCTCTCATTCCTACAATGTGAATCAAATGTTCCGGGTATTTGGCACAGATCAGATCTCCTAGGATGATGGTTTTCACAATCTCACCAGATACAGACAGAAGTAAATCTGAGGAGGAGACAGGGTTTTAGCAGAATGACTTTAAAGGGAAAAAGGTAGATGTAGGTTCTACAAGAGATGGAAAAATCCTAAGATGTTAAGAGTAGAGATTCTGTAGCTTAGCACTGGGTTTCCCAGTAGTGTGACATGACTTTTTATGCACTGAGTATGCAGTCCTGACCTGAGTTTCTTCATCATCCATTAGCCACCTCTTTTCTTAGTTTTGCCATTTTCTGTTCTCAGTATTAGGGGTGGAACTCAAAGTTCAGGTAATATGTAGATCTCCTAGGGAAAATAAAAGTTTTTGTTCTTATTTCATAGCATCTTTAAGACATAAAACTGTATAAATAAAGCTTCAATGTAAGTTTTGAAAGCAAACCATTTACCATTTGTGGCATCTCATACACTTTTGGAGGATAGAAGAATAAATTGTTTTCTCTTAGAGATATTCATCAGAATGTGATCAAATGATAAGATTTAACCGTGGTTCCTATGATTGGAAACTCTTCGTGTTGGAATCCATTTTGGCTGTGAGATTTCACTTCCCACTTTACACACTCACACATTTCATAAATACTAAGAAATACCAAGGTTTGGGGGAAGTAGGGGCATTTTTGGTTTTTTGGTTGCTTGTTTTTTTCAGTGTCTTGGGTGCTAGCTCAGTTATACTCCAGGAACATCCTTCTTCAAGTGACTATTTTTATTTTCTTCATTCAAAAAAAGAATTTCACTTATATCCCCCTACAAAACTACTTTCAGATTTTACTTTGCCACCTGATCGTTACCTCAGATTACCATTATTCTGCACTAATTTCACCCATCATAATGAATTTTACTAGTTGGCCTGAATGGTACAGCATATCTGTTAAGATACAAGTTAAGCATTCTTCAAGTATATCTGTCACTTAATTCTCTAAGGTAGGCATCCACACATAGGCAGTTCTGGGGTTAAGAACTTCCTAATGTACTAAAAGCTATTAATTTATTTAGATTTTAGGTTGACTAACTGGATAATAAGTGAAGTCTAACAAAAATAGTTTTATGAATAAATTTTATCAAGATTAATACAGATGTTTTCAGCAGGTTTTCTGGAGGTTTTTTTTTTTTGCTTGACTTTGGTTTCATCTTCACATTACACAAAGAAGCTTATTGGATTTGATTGCATTTACTTGGCTTTTTCATTTGGCTCTCCTTTTTTAAATATGTAATAATTTTTCTTTGAGTAAAAGGAAAATAAATGAATTGAAGGTTCAGTAGTTATTCCAGGAACAGAAGATTTTTCCTTTGTTCTGTTGTTCTGTTAATTTTCACCCTTCATTCACCATGTGCTCATGAAACTATTTAATCAGCAGACTGAGAGAGAGGTCACAGTCTCAATAAAGCTAGACTTGGCTTAATTTGCATTGATATCTCACAGAGGATTTTTTAAGTTTAAAATTCTCATTAGAGTAATAAAATGATACCATGTACAAAAATGAGACAGACAGCATGGAAAGATACATCTATTGCTGATGTTGCAGATGAAGAGTTCATATCTGTAATATATTAAAAGTCTTGCAGGTGAATAAATAGCCGTGACTTATGCACACTTTTATGTGTACATGGCTGTTTAGAGACAGAATAAAAACTAATCAGTTGTTTCCCCTGAGCAGTGATGTAAGAGAAGAATTTCAGTTTGTACTTTGTGTACTTTTATATTGTTTAAAATTTATAAGCATGCATTGCTTTTTTAATCAGAAAAATATAAAAATAAGAAAGTACTATTTAAAAAAAAAAAAACAAACTCTTGCTGAGGCTCTGATTTTATTAGATAAGATTTTAGGGATGGTTCATATCAGCAAAACCAGACTGTTCATCTACACAGTTCTTGGCTACCATTGTAGATGCTTCTCTAAATATCTTTTGTCATTCTGTTATTGATTGAGTGTTTAATATTTAAAACAAACAAACAAAAACAGTATAGAGAAAAAAGAGGAAAGCCTGATGTCTAGAAATACATAATGAAATGGATAAGACAGGCGATATGCAATATTGGCTGCTAGTAATACTCAATTATTTGGGAGCACTTTAAACATTACAGGAAAATTAATCTCATATTATGATGCTAATGCTTTACATTTAAATATAGTAAACATTTCAAAAGTCTTACAAACTGATATATTATTTCCTAGATTTCCAGCACCTATCTAGAGAGCAATTGGCCTATACGGGTGAGTTATTTGTTACTTGGTTGGTGTTAACTTTCATTGAATGGCATGTGCTGCAAGAGGTATTCTGGGGATTGAGCCTTTCAGTGGGTGCATTGATAAAAGTTTCAATACTTGATTCCTTGTACATTGTTAGTGTAAATCTATAATTTTGTTAAATATAATTTAAATATGATTTTTGAATTTAGCATTTTACATTTAATTCACTTCGCAAATGTTTATTAATAGTCTGCCATCCTGACATAATCCTTAGTTCTTTATGTCTAAATAAAAAATTCAAGGAAGAGATCTTAATTTTTTTTAATTCAGTTTTCAGCTATTGATAAGCTTGGCCAGAATATTGCTGTTGTTGGCAAGTTTGGTTTTGCACATTACTCTTTACTCACCAAAAAATGGAAGCTTTTTGGAAACATTACCCAGGTTAGTCTTTGAGATTAAAAACCTATTTGTCAAAGTGTGGGAGAACTACAATATGAATTAAGTATAGAGTAAACCACTGTTTACTTACTAAAAAGTAAAATCAAAACATTACAAAATGACTAAATTATGTCCAAGGGTCAGTTCTGATAAGGTACTTGGTATTTGATAATGGATTTTGTATTGAGATAGTTGTTCAGTCACTAAATTGTGTCCAAGTCTTTGCAACCCCTTGGACTGCAGCATGCCAGGCCTCCCTGTCCCTTACCATCACCTGGAGTTGCCCAAGTTCATGTCTGTTGAGATAGTTAATTTTTAATTCTTGTTAATCAGATGCTAATCCTGTAATTGAGAATTTACTCTTCCATTTCAGGTAGAGTTCATCAGATATGATTGGAATAAATCTCCACAAAATTTGAGGTCATTCCCTGCTTGTCTGTGTACAATATAAACATCTGGGTAGCGTACAAACATGCGTTTGGGTTTTGCAAGAATCAAATAGGAGGAAAAGAAAAGGAAGTTGACATTTACGAGGTGCCTACTGGAGAAGGCAATGGCACCCCACTCAAGTACTCCTGCCTGGAAAATCCCACGGACAGAGGAGCCTGGTGGGCTGCATGCAGTCCATGGGGTTGCTAAGAGTCAGACATGACTGAGCGACTTCACTTTACCTTCTCACTTCCATGCATCGGAGAAGGAAATGGCAACCCACTCCAGTGTTCTTGCCTGGAGAATCCCAGGGACAGGAGAGCCTGGTGGGCTGCCGTCTATGCGGTCACACAGAGTTGGACACGACTGAAGTGACTTAGCAGCAGCAGCAGGTGCCTACTATGTACCAGGCACTTTTCATGTATCTCACTGATCTTAATAACAACCCAGTGAGGGCACTACTATTACCATTTTATATAGGATTCAGAGTCAGGCAGCTGATAAATGATAAAGCCAGAATGTAAACCAAGATGTACTGAATGTGGAATAATGATGCTACATGGTTCCCAGTTACTTTCAATGATGTATTTTCTGCCTTACAGAAATACACATTTTTTTTTTCAAAAATAGGATCTGAATCATTATTAATAAAGGCCCTCAAGTAACACTTAATGTTGTGGGGCGGGAGGAATAGAGAGTAGAGCAGAAATAATTAGAGCTTTCATTGTCTGATTAGGAATATTTTACAAATGTATTACTGTCAGGAATAAATGTAAATGTTTTTTATTTTTTTTAAGGAGCAGAATATGATTGTGACAGGTGGCTTAGCCTGGTGGAATGATTTTATTGTCCTTGCATGTTATAACATAAGTGATCGTCAAGAAGAGGTATGTTTTTGTTCTCTCAGAAGTAATAAATTTTTATATTTTAAAGATATTAAGCATTATTTAAGGACTTTGCAGATGGCTCAGACAGTAAATAATCTGCCTGCCAAAGATCCCCTGGAGAAGAAATTGACAACCCACTCCAATACTCTTACCTGGAAATCGCATGGACAGAGGCAGGCTACAGTCCGTGGGGTCACAAAGAGTTAGACACAACTGAGTGACTAACAATTTTCACTTTCACAGCATTGTTTGATCTGTATAAAAATAACCTACTGAAAATGAATGAGACATTTTCCTTTTAATCAAAAATTCCACGTTTTTAGCTAATGGGATTTTCAAGTTACTGTTTTAAAAAAAATTAAAGGAATAATCAGGACTTCTGTGATTGCTTTTTCTAATGATTTTAGCCATTCTCTGTTATAAAATTTGTAACTAATAAAAAATAGTTAAAAGTTGAAAAGTTTATAAGAATGTCTGTCCTTAGAGATATATTGATTGGTTGATTGATATATTTATTTTTTGAGAAACTACATTTCCTGATGTCATGTCTAAATATGCAGGTCTAAAAGGAGTATCTCATAATAGTACATCACAGTTTTGATCACTCATCTTTTAGTTATTTGTAGAATGTGCCTACTTTGTCAAAATAGAAACATCCACTTATTATTAATGCTCAAATTAGTCTTTAGCTCCTCTTATTTAAAAAAAAGTAGATGAAAAAATGGTATGTCTAAAGTATTTAGTCATCCATGGTAGGTATCTTCTTTTTACAGTTGTCTTTATTTCTATTTTCTACAGCTCAGAGTGTATTTGCGAACCTCAAATCTGGACAATGCTTTTGCTCATGTCACCAAAACACAAGCAGAAACATTACTGCTTAGTGTCTTCCGGGACATGGTAATAGTTTTTAGAGCAGACTGTTCAATATGCCTTTATAGTATTGAAAGAAAATCTGATGGGTAAGTGTATAAAATATACAGTCATTTTTTGCTCTTATTTATCATGCTTCCTCTGTAGTTTTATTTCTCAAAACAGTTATTTTAATTTTATATTTGATTTCCTTTGTTTTAAGAGTTTTGTAAAGCAAGGAATTTTAATTAGTGATCTTTGTATGATAGTTATTTTTTAGCTACCAAAGGAAATAAACTATAAAGCTTTACCAATTTTTTTTCAGCTAATCTTACTGGATTCATTTGAAAAAACAAGCTGGTTTGGGATGGGGTAAAATTTTAAATATTAATTTTTTTTTACACATCTTGATAACAAGTTGTTACTAATTTTCCTAGTGTTCTAGAAACTTGGGGAAATTTATAGTATTTCTATAGCTTTAGGGGTTTAGGAAGCATGACCTTAGCAGACTCTTGCACATTTTCACTGGCCTAGCTGGCTGTAGTCTAGAAAAGGAAAAACAGACAGTTGTCTTGCTGTTTTCTTGCCTATATTCTTCTTGGTGTCTGGCTGACTTGCAGCATTTAGACCACACTTCTTGAGTTTTATTTTGTTCTCAGATGGCTTTTGTTTCTTTTTATAAAAAAGCTATGAAGTGCGTGTTTGCTGAAGTAGCTTAGTAATTGAGGATATCTTTTATAAAGATAAAAATTAACAGATCACCTTAGAACCCTGGAGAAGGCAATGGCAACCCACTCCAGTACTCTTGCCTGGAAAATCCCATGGATGGAGGAGCCTGGAGGGCTGCCATCCATGGGGTCGGTGAGGGTCGGACACTACTGAGCGACTTCACTTTCACTTTTCACTTTCATGCATTGGAGAAGGAAATGGCAACCCACTCCAGTGTTCTTGCCTGGAGAATCCCAGGGATGGGGGAGCCTGGTGGGCTGCCTTCTATGGGTTTCACAGAGTTGGACACAACTGAAGTGACTTAGCAGTAGCAGTTATATAGAACCCATTTCCTTCGTCAGCCAACTATTTCTCAGCTGACTAAGCTATTCCTATAAGCTTCTTCCCAATTTCTTTTTTACTTTTTATATATTACTCCCTTCTTTCCCTCCCTTCATCTCCATTTGTGTTCTTGGGTGCCACAGCCTTGTCATTCTGCTGTTTAAAGGATACTTGGAGAGGTGGAAATGGTAGGTAGAAAGTATTTGCTGCTGCTAAGTCGCTTCAGTTGTGTCCGACTCTGTGCAACCCCATAGACGATAGCCCACCAGGCTCCCCCATCCCTGGGATTCTCCAGGCAAGAACACTGGAGTGGGTTGCCATTTCCTTCTCCAATGCATGAAAGTAAGAAGTGAAAGTGAAGTCACTCAGTCGTGTCTGACTCTTAGCGACCCCATGGACTGCAGCCCACCAGGCTCCTCCATCCATGGGATTTTCCAGGCAGGAGTACTGGAGTGGGGTGCCATTGCCTTCTGGGGCCCCTATAAACATAAACTCTCAAACTATTTGTAGTGGAAATGGGGGAAAAAAAAACTCATTAGAATTGTTGAGATGTATGGTTTCTTTCTCTCTTACAGTCCAAATGCTGCTGGTATTCAGGTTCTTCAGGAAGTGTCCATGTCACGCTACATTCCTCACCCTTTCCTAGTGGTATCTGTCACTCTGACATCAGTGAGTACAGAGAATGGAATCACCTTGAAAATGCCACAGCAGGTACCATTCTGTTATCAGAGCTCTTTAGAGTTTTCGGGTCTTTGTGTTTTAATTTGGTATTAGGAACTATTTGCTTGTTCAGAAAATACATACTAAATATATAGAATTTGCCTTGTGTGAAGATGCTGGGTTACAGTGCCAACTAAACAAACATGGTTTTTGCTAATACTGGAAAGAAAGAATTACATAGATAATTAATATAAATGTAATGTGTATACCAAAAAGTAATACAGGTTACTGTGTATACCAAAAAGTGATACAGTGTTAAAACATTATACTGTGTATAAAAGTTATACTGTGTAACAAAAGCCTTAGAGTAGTCTAAGCAATCACAGATGGTTTCTCTATCATTTAAATTGAAACCTGAAGAATAAGTGGTGGTTATCTAAGTAAAAAGAAATTTCAGTCAGAGGGAACAGTTCAAAGGCCTGTAGATAAGAGAGAACACGACACATTCAGGGAATTAGAAGAAATTTCACAGTGACTGGAACAGAGTATGACAGTCTTATTGATACTAAGGACTTTGTCTTAAAGTCTAAAGTGTTTTAAGCTAGATATTATTAGATCTAAGCTTTGTAATACTAGAGAAAACATTACAAAGGAAGAAAATGAACCAGAGTTGGACAAAACTAGATGAAGGGAGAGCAGCTAAGAGTCCATTGCAGTGATCTAGGTGAATGGTGTCTGTGGCCCAAACTTGGGTAGTGAAAAGAAGATAGAAAGAAGTAGAAGGAATATGACATATAGAGGACTCCATGATTAGTTAATTATGAGCAAAGAGAAGGGATACTCCCATAGCTTCTGGTTAAAGTAACTGTGTAGGTAGCGTTGCCACCAGGATCCAGGTTGCATAACTTATGTTTCCAAACTTCATGTCAATGTGGAACCCATCTTCAAAGAAAAGTTCTGTGTGGATTTACTTGTCATCCCTGTCTGTATAGTCTTTTAAAACTTCCTATGGCATCACTGACTCGATGGACGTGAGTCTGAGTGAACTCCGGGAGTTGGTGATGGACAGGGAGGCCTGGCATGCTGTGATTCATGGAGTCGCGAAGAGTCGGACACGACTGAGCGACTGGACTGAACTTAACTGATTAAGGCACTTCCACTGAGTGCCTTTAAAATACAGGTTCCATTTTCTCTGCAAACTCGTATTTCATGTAACCAGATAGTCCTAGTTAATAAAAAAGGAATGTTTTACAGAAGAACTCTAGCTAAAAGATATGGAAGGAATTTGAGAATTAAGAATCAGTTTTTCAGCCTTTGAAAAAATGAGTGGATTCAGTGACACCAGTTGAAACCAATGAAAGGTTGATGGGAACTTCACAATGAAGGTATCGAGTTGTCATGCCTAAGCCTTACTAGTCAATCTTAGCATCACTAAAAGTAGGAGGACCATGCATGCTTCCTGGGGTGATTCAGCCTGAGGATCACATGAAGAATTACTGCCAAAAGCATTGAGCCTGAACTGAACCAAGCTTCTCGAGTCATTTTCTGTTCATCAGAAATACAGGGATAGAGGTTTAGTTTAATAACATTCTGTAGGAAAACTGCAGGTCATTAATGTGGAGGAAAAAAGAAAAGAGTCTTTTAAATAAGACTTTAGAGCTATAACAACAAAATGCAATTCATAAGGTCATTTGTATCTTGATTCAAATAGGCTACAAAAAGACTGTTAAAACAGTTAGCGATATTGACTGAGAGATGACACTGAGAAATAGTTCTAAATTTTAATTTAATTTAGATGTGATGTTGGTGTTGTAATTATATAATCAAATGTCCCTATATTTGCAAGATGCCTATTTAAATGTATAGGAGTAAAATGGCATGATATCTTCCTTTAAAATACTTTGGCAAAATAAGTATTAATAAAAAGAGAAAAGGGATAGGTGAAACAAACCTTGGTAATTGTCAATGTGAATAATAAGAATAAGATGGGGGGTGTACATTTTATGTACTTTTCATCATGTTTGAAGTCATATTAAAGAAAAAAGCTTCTTGAATATTCTAGATAGAGTAGGCAGTCAGAAGATGAATAACACTGGGTGCCCCATTTTAATTAAGAGGCCCCTTTACAAAGAGGAGATACTTAACTTTGTAAAGAGCAGAATAAGAAGTTGAAAGGTAAGAGGAAATAGATTACATCTTGCACAGAGAGAAGGCCAAGGTTTAAAAAGCAAAGGAAGTCTTGGTTTAACAACAAAAAATCCAGCAATGAGAACTGTTCAACAGTAAGGTGGCCTCCCTCAGGAGACTGGTGAGCTCCTTGTTTCTGATGTTCCAGTGAGAATTACCTACCAGGGATTTTTAGGGTAAGAGATGGTTTGTTGGGTTCCTTCAGATTTAGGACCTTGAGGATACATGTGGTCCCAGCTTTTGTGTATATTCAGTTTCTGAAAAGTTCATCAGAGTTGCTTGAGAGGGCTGTAATGGTCACCTGTTCTTACGTACTGTGATATTATCAGTAAAAAATGTTGACTGCGTGGATAGAGCTGAAGGGAAAAATAGAGAATTTTGTGTGTTTATTTTTTGCTGTGCTGGTTGTTCATTGCTGAGCAGACTTCTCTCTAGTTGCGGCAGGCGGGGACTACTCTAATTGCGGTGCACAGGCTTCTCAGTGCGATGGCTTCTCTTGCTGCAGAGCACTGGCTCTAGGGTGTGTGGGCTTCAGTAGGTGCAGCTCCAAGGTTCTAGAGCACAGGCTCGGTTGCTCTGGGGCATGTGGGATCTTCCCAGACCAGAGATCGAACCCATGTCTCTTGCATTGGCAGGCAAAGTCTTTACCACTGAGTCACCAGGGAAGCCCTTTTTTTTTTTTTAATGAAATAATATAAAATACAGTGGTGAGTGTACTATCTGAAAATGTAAAAGTGGTCATTATGAACATTAACATATTTTAGTAAACTGCAGTGAATGTTCTTCAGGTCTTTGGAAGTGTTTGAGGAGTTTGTCACTGTGGGGGTGTGTGTGTTATTCACTCAGTCATGTCTGACTCTTCATGACCCCGCAGACTATAGCTCATCAGGCTTCTCTGCCCATGGAATTCTCCAGGCAAGAATGCTGGAGTGGATTGCTATTCCTTTCTCTAGGTAATCTTCCCAACCCAGGGATCAAACCTGGGTCTCCTGCATTGCAGGCAGATTCTTACCATCTGGGCTACCAGGGAAGCCCATTTGTCCCTATGCCAGTCTCCAGTCATACTGTTTGATTCTTGGGATTGCATATTCGGTTTCCTCTCCTCTCTAGTTCTTATAATTCTCACACAGCTTTTCAATTCCATTTTTCCTTCTCCTAACTCCAAGTTATTTGCTGTTTCTCATTATTATGGACAGATGTTCAAATTTTTAGTTTATGTGCTAAATTGGGAACAGAAGACTCCTTTCCAAGTAAAATTCTTGAGCTTTCTGACAGTTGCTTACAGATTTTTGTGGGATAATTTTTCAAATTCCTGCATTTTAAATTAACATGCTTATCACCTACCCGGATGATATAAAGCAAAAATGAGTGACAAAGTCTATGAGTATTCAGCACCCTTTGCCATTTTTTTACATACTATCTCTTGTGTCTTAGAGCAGTACAAATGAGCATTCATGTATCTGATTATTTTTTGCAAGGAGAATACATAGGGTGATGGTGGTTTTCCTGACCGAACCCTAAATGATATTGGAGCTTAAATTCATCCAGCCAGCAGGAGTCAAAGCTAGGACACAATCCATGTCATCTTATTTATCATCCTTTCCTTCCTAAAACTCTTTCCTTCTTTGGTTAGCAGCATCATGCTATGTTTCTCTTCTTGCCTTCAAAAGCTTAGCCAGTGGTCCCTTGCTCTGTTGTTGCCACATACTTTGCTTCAGAAAATTCATCTGTTACCTTCAGTTTACCAGCCTTACCATTATAGTTCAATGATTCTGGTATTCATCTCCAGTTTAGTCATCTCTCACAACATTTTTATCTGGAAGTCTTAAGATTCTTTCTAATTTAATGGGCAGTAAAAGGAAACTCTTCAGATTCCCTTTCCTAAGTTATTATCTCCTTCTAACTTCTGTCCATGAAGACCACAACATCTCTAACACCTCACCTAGATTCAGCACCCTGAGATCATCTTTGACTCAGCTTTGTTTTTTTATCCTTCATGTCTAGAATATAAGTAAGCTTTTGGTTTGTTTTAATCAAAATGTTCTTCCTCTTTACAAGTGAAAATGACTTGATAGCTGAAAATATACTTTAACACTGCTTTAAGCAGTGTTCCTCAAACTTAAAGATGGGAATCCTAGGTTTTCTACTTTGGGGTTTGATTGAAATTTTCCTTAATAAAACGCAGACTATTTACTTCATTCCTGAAGTCACCACACATGATGTCGTCCTCCCCTCAGTCATCCATCCTGAATAACTCAGAATTTTTTTTTTTAATTTTTAATATAAATTTATTTATTTTAATTGGAGGCTAATTACTTTACAATATTGTATTGGTTTTGCCATACATCAACATGAATTTTTAATAACTCTTTTATTCAAGGACCATAAGTAGTGGCTTATTTCCTGATATATTTTTACTTGACTTTCCAGGCCCTCTTTGAAGGTCTGTTACCGTCAGTATTTTTTCTTGTAATATCCCTAATCTAGCCAGATTGTTCTCACTTTCCCAGTAGAACTATTTTATCTTCTTGTGTCATTTCTATTTCATTCTCCAAGTAAAGTACCAAATGTTTTTCTCCCACCCATGTATGTCATCCTCGTCCTTCAAGTCCCACTTCATCCTTAAGCCTTCTCTAGCTATGACCACCAGGTCACTGAAGCAGTGTCTCACTTTTATGAACTTCTGGAAGTCTCTTAGTTTTTTCAGGGTAATTCAACTCTACCATCAATTTGAATTCACTTTTTCATTAATTAATTATTAATTGTGTTGTGTTAAGCATGTACTACTGGAGCCAGACAGCTCCTTGACTCCAACAGAGTCTAACAGAATGACTGACCATAATACACACTCAGTATTGTTTGTTTAACCTGTAAGCATTATGCCTTGGCAGGGGAAATGCTGAAAATATACTTGTTAATTCATATGAATCCAATTTATTTTCCTTTCAGGCTCGTGATGCAGAAAGCATTATGCTAAATCTGGCAGGACAGCTCATCATGATGCAGAGGGACAGGTCCGGCCCTCAGATCCGAGAGAAGGACAGCAACCCTAACCAAAGGAAACTTGTGAGTTAAATGCAAGTCACTTAAAATGTAAAGAATGTCTGGGAGAAGGATGAGGGGATAAAAGAATTTAATAGCAGAGTATTAGCTTATGATTTGGAAACTGAGAAAGTATATAAAATTAGTTGTAAGCCTTTGGGTGCAAGACTGTGAAAAGTGGAGGATAAGATCCTAAAATGATAATAAAATGTTCTGTATGCCAGACATTACTGCTTAGGTGTTATTGCTTGGAATAATTCTAATGGAAAAACAGGATAAATTGGTGAAGTTCCTTGGGGGAGGGGGTTTGTTTTGTTTTTAGATTTAAGTACACTTACTTTGAAAGGCAGGGCAGTATTATTAACTTTTTATTATTAATTATAAACAGATTCCTCTAATTTTCCTCAAAATTTATACTATCATTTTGAAAGACTTAAGGAACTAGTACCTAGGAAAACTTCACCTACAAATTTAATGGGAAAAGAACTGATTTCAGTCTCTTCTTCTCCAGTTGCCATTCTGTCCTCCTGTTGTACTAGCCCAGTCTGTTGAAAATGTCTGGACCACGTGCCGCGCAAATAAACAGAAGCGTCACCTGTTGGAGGCCCTCTGGCTGAGCTGTGGAGGTGCCGGGATGAAAGTCTGGCTCCCTCTTTTCCCCAGGGATCACCGCAAGCCCCATTCCTTCTTGTCCCAGCGGATCATGCTGCCTTTCCACATAAATATCTACCCCCTGGCTGTTCTGTTTGAAGATGCGTTAGTCCTTGGTGCTGTCAACGACACTCTGCTCTACGATTCTCTGTATTCTCGGAACAGTGCTAGGGAACAGCTGGAGGTGCTCTTCCCTTTCTGTGTCGTGGAGAGAACCTCTCAGATCTACCTCCATCATATTTTGCGTCAGCTGCTGGTGAGGAACCTCGGGGAGCAAGCTCTGCTCTTAGCCCAGTCCTGTGCCACGCTGCCTTACTTTCCTCACGTGCTGGAGCTCATGCTCCATGAAGTGCTGGAAGAAGAAGCTACCTCACGGGAGCCCATTCCCGACCCTCTGCTTCCCACAGTGGCAAAATTTATCACCGAGTTCCCCCTCTTCCTGCAGACAGTTGTTCACTGTGCCAGGAAGACTGAGTATGCCCTGTGGAACTACCTTTTTGCAGCTGTTGGAAACCCCAAGGACTTGTTTGAGGAATGTTTGATGGCTCAGGATTTAGATACTGCTGCGTCTTACCTTATTATCTTACAGGTAACAATTCTCTTCTTGTAAATGTATAAGAATTAGTGAGCATAAACCTAGAGGAAAAAGAAAGCAAATGTCCTTGGTTGGCACTGTAATCGTGCTTAAAGAACTAGTACAGGGACTTCCCTGGTGGTCCAGTGGTTAAGACTCCATGCTCCCAATGCAGGGGGCGTGGGTTCAATCCCTGGTCTCAGGGATCTAGATCCTGCATGCTGCAGCTAAAGAGTCCACATGCTGCCACTGAGACTCGGTGCAGCCAAATAAGTAAATACTAAAAAGAAAAAAAAGAACTATTAGAGTCAAGTTTTCTGTTCAGTTTTTATCTTTACTTTTGAAGAACTCAATCTACTATATGATGGCAGAAAATTACTGTTAGAAAGTAGCATTGCAGGGTTGGTTTTTTTTTTTTTTTTATCCTGTTTGCCCATAAATAGGCCTAAAACAAATTAATGAGTTTATAGTATTATTTTGAATAATATTAAAGGAATGTCTTGTATGTATACATATATGTATATACATTGTGCCTAGTCGCTCAGTCGTGTCGGACTCTTTGTGACCCCATGGACTATAGCCCAAGCTCCTCCGTCCGTGGGAATTCTCCAGGCAGAAATACTGGTGTGGGTTGCCACGCCCTCCTCCAGGGGATCTTCCCAACTCAGGGATCGAACCCAGGTCTCCCGCATTGCAGGTGGATTCTTTACTGTCTGAGCCACCAGGGAAGCCCGTGTATGTATGTACATATAATGTATTATAATACATACAATAATATGCCCATATTACATAAGATTATCAAAATATTATATAATAAGATCAGATCAGATCAGTCGCTCAGTCGTGTCTGACTCTTTGCAACCCCATGAATTGCAGCACGCCAGGCCTCCCTGTCCATCACCAATTCCCGGAGTTCACTCAGACTCATGTCCATCGAGTCACTGATGCCATCCAGCCATCTCATCCTCTGTCGTCCCCTTTTCCTCTTGCCCCCAATCCCTCCCAGCATCAGAGTCTTTTCCAATGAGTCAACTCTTCGTGTGAGGTGGCCAGAGTACTGGAGTTTCAGCTTTAGCATCATCCCTTCCAAAGAAATCCCAGGGCTGATCTCCTTCAGAATGGACTGGTTGGATGTCCTTGCAGTCCAAGGGACTCTCAGGAGTCTTCTCCAACACCACAGTTCAAAAGCATCAATTCTTTGGTGCTCAGCCTTCTTCACAGTCCAACTCTCACATCTATACATGACCACAGGAAAAACCATAGCCTTGACTAGACGAACCTTTGTTGGCAAAGTAATGTCTCTGTTTTTCAATATGCTATCTAGGTTGGTCATAACTTTCCTTCCAAAGAGTAAGCGTCTTTTAATTTCATGGCTGCAGTCACCATCTGAGTGATTTTGGAGCCCAGAAAAATAGTCTGACACTGTTTCCACTGTTCCTCATCTATTTCCCATGAAGGGATGGGACCGGATGCCATGATCTTCGTTTTCTGAATGTTGAGCTTTAAGCCAACTTTTTCACTCTCCACTTTCACCTCCATCAAGAGGCTTTTGAGTTCCTCTTCACTTTCTGCCATAAGGGTGGTGTCATCTGCATATCTGAGGTTATTGATATTTCTCCCGGCAATCTTGATTCCAGCTTGTGTTTTTCCAGTCCAGCATTTCTCATGATGTACTCTGCATATAAGTTAAATAAACAGGGTGACAATATACAGCCTTGACGTACTCCTTTTCCTATTTGGAACCAGTCTGTTGTTCCATGTCCAGTTCTAACTGTTGCTTCCTGACCTGCATACAGATTTCTCAAGAGGCAGATCAGGTGGTCTGGTATTCCCATCTCTTTCAGAATTTCCCACAGTTTATTGTGATCCACACAGTCAAAGGCTTTGGCATAGTCAATAAAGCAGAAATAGATGTGTTTCTGGAACTCTCTTGCTTTTTCCATGATCCAGCGGATGTTGGCAATTTGATCTCTGGTTCCTCTGCCTTTTCTAAAACCAGCTTGAACATCAGGAAGTTCACGGTTCACATATTGCTGAAGCCTGGCTTGGAGAATTTTGAGCATTACTTTACTAGCGTGTGAGATGAGTGCAATTGTGCAGTAGTTTGAGCATTCTTTGGCATTGCCTTTGTTTGGGATTGGAATGAAAACGGACCTTTTCCAGTCCTGTGGCCACTGCTGAGTTTTCCAAATGTGCTGGCATATTGAGTGCAGCACTTTGACAGCATCGTCTTTCAGGATTTGGAATAGCTCAACTGGAATTCCGTCACCTCTACTAGCTTTGTTTGTAGTGATGCTTTCTAAGGCCCACTTGACTTCACATTCCAAGATGTCTGGCTCTAGGTCAGTGATCACACCATCGTGATTATCTGGGTCGTGAAGATCTTTTTTGTACAGTTCTTCTGTGTATTCTTGCCATCTTTTCTTAATATCTTCTGCTTCTGTTAGGTCCGTACCATTTCTGTCCTTTATCGAGCCCATCTTTGCATGAAATGTTCCTTTGGTATCTCTGATTTTCTTGAAGAGATCTCTAGTCTTTCCCATTCTGTTGTTTTCCTCTATTTCTTTGCATTGGTCGCTGAGGCTTTCTTATCTCTTCATGCTATTCTTTGTAACTCTGCATTCAGATGCTTATATCTTTCCTTTTCTCCTTTGCTTTTGGCTTCTCTTCTTTTCACAGCTATTTGTAAGGCCTCCCGAGAGCCATTTTGCTTTTTTGCATTTCTTTTCCATGGGAATGGTCTTGATCACTGTCTCCTGTACACTGTCACGAACCTCATTCCATAGTTCATCAGGCACTCTATCTATCAGATCTAGGCCCTTAAATCTATTTCTCACTTCCACTGTATAATCATAAGGGATTTGATTTAGTTTATACCTGAATGGTGTAGTGGTTTTCCCTACTTTCCTCAATTTCTGTCTGAATTTGGCAATAAAGAGTTCATGGTCTGAGCCACAGTCAGCTCCTGGTCTTGTTTTTGCTGACTGTATAGAGCTTCTCCATCTTTGGCTGCAAAGAATATAATCAGTCTGATTTCGGTGTTGACCTTCTGGTGATGTCCGTGTGTAGAGTCTTCTCTTGCGTTGTTGGAAGAGGGTGTTTGTTATGACCAGTGCATTTTCTTGGCAAAACTCTATTAGTCTTTGCCCTGCTTTCATTCCGTATTCCAAGGCCAAATTTGCCTGTTACTCCAGGTATTTCTTGACTTCCTACTTTTGCATTCCAGTCCCCTATAATGAAAAGGACATCTTTTTTGAGTGTTAGTTCTAAAAGGTCCTGTAGGTCTTCATAGAACCGTTCAGCTTCTTCAGCATTACTGGTTGGGGCATAGACTTGGATTACTGAGATATTGAATGGTTTGCCTTGGAAACGAACAGAGATCATTCTGTCGTCGTTGAGATTGCATCCAAGTACTGCATTTCGGACTCTTTTGTTGACTATGATGGCTACTCCATTTCTTTTGAGGGATTCCTGCCCGCAGTAGTAGGTATAATGGTCATCTGAGTTAAATTCACCCATTTCAGTCCATTTCAGTTCACTGATTCCTAGAATGTTGACATTCATTCTTGCCATCTCTTGTTTGACCACTTCCAATTTGCCTTGATTCATGGACCTGACATTCCAGGTTCCTATGCAATATTGCTCTTTACAGCATCGGACCTTGCTTCTATCACCAGTCACATCCACAGCTGGATATTCTTTTTGCTTTGGCTCCGTCCCTTCATTCTTTCTGGAGTTATTTCTCCACTGATCTCCAGTAGCATATTGGGTACCTACTGACCTGGGGAGTTTCTCTTTCAGTATCCTATCATTTTGCCTTTTCATACTGTTCATGGGGTTCTCAAGGCAAGAATACTGAAGTGGTTTGCCATTCCCTTCTCCAGTAGACCACATTCTGTCAGATCTCTCCACCATGACCTGCCCATCTTGGGTTGCCCCACGGGCACGGCTTAGTTTCATTGAGGTAGACAAGGCTGTGGTCCTAGTGTGATTAGATTGACTAGTTTTCTGTGAGTATGGTTTCAGTGTGTTTGCCCTCTGATGCCCCCTCTTGCAACACCTACCGTCTTACTTGGGTTTCTCTTACCTTGGGCGTGGGGTATCTCTTCACGGCTGCTCCAGCAAAGCGCAGCCATTGCTCCTTACCTTGGATGCAGGGTATCTCTTCACCGTCACCCTTCCTGACCTTCAACGTGGACTAGCTCCTCTAGGCCCTCCTGCGCCCGTGCAGCCAGGGCTCCTTGGACCTGGGGTTGGTCCTCCCGGCCACCGCCCCTGGCCTCAGGCGTGGGTTGCTCCTCCCGGCCACTGCCCCTGGCCTCGGGCGTAGGGGCGTGGGGTGGCTCCTCCCGGCCGCCGCCCCTGACCTCCGACAGGGGGTGGGTAACTCCTCTCATCGCCACCCCTGACCTGGACGCGGGGTATCTCCTCTCCGCCGTTCCTGCGCCGTCGCAGTCTGGTACTCTCAGCTGCTGTCCCTGATCTCGGTCGTGGGGTAACTCCTCTTGGCCGCCACCCTTCAGGCGTGGGGTCCTCCCGGCTTCTGCCCCTGACTTCGGACGTGGTGTGGCTCCTCTCAGCCACGCTTACCGCGCCGGTTGCAGTATGTTTATTATATAATAATAATATAATTAATTATATAATATATATATATTATATATAATTATATATATATAATATATTTAATATATTTAATATATTTAATTATATTTATTAATTAATTAATATATAAAATTAATTATAATATAATATATAATATAATATAATATATATAATATAATATAATATATAAAATTAATATATTTAATTATATTTAATTATATTTATTAATTAATTAATATATAAAATTAATATATAAAATTAATTAATTAATATATAAAATAAATAATATTAATATTAATAAAATAATAAAATAAAATAATATATTTAATATTTAATATTTAATTATATTAATTAATTAATATATAAAATTAATATATAAAATTAATATATAAAATTAATATATAAAATTAATATATAAAATTAATTAATTAATATATAAAATAAATAATATTAATATTAATATTAATAAAATAATAAAATAAAATAATATTAATATTTAATAATATAATAAAATTAATATATAAAATAAATAATAAAAATTAATATATATTTAATAATATAATTAATTATATAATATTATATAATAATATTATTATATAATAAACATACTAATAAATAATTTTCTGAATATTAGTGGGTTTATCTGAGCCCTCCACAGTAATCTCTCTCCTGGTGCCATGGAATTGCTGAGAGGTAAAAGTTCTTCCAAATTACCATTGTTTTTATTGTTTAAAGAAGCTAACCATAAACCTGGTTTGAGATTCTGCCTGAAGCAGTTTTCCTGTCAGTTTATATGCTTCATGGCAGTTGACTGAGATATCAGAGGAGATACTGTGGCAGAAGGTGGGTGGCCCTAAGATTCTGGCTATTCTTAAAAGGCCTCAGAATCATAAAAACAGAAACACAATAAATGCAGTCTTTTGTTTGTTTGTTTAATTTAGGTCACTGCTTAGATTTCAGTGATCTCCCAAGCAATGGAATTAGAAACTTTTATCAGGATTCCTAAGTTGTGACTGACAGATGATGATTATAGTTGAACTTGCCTGTTAGGCGCCTCTCCATGAAGGCCAGGGCAAGCAGCAAGATTAAATCTGTGAAAGGTCACTGTGGGCGCCCATTGTGCAGCAGTAGTACATACTGTTGCCCAAAGCAAAGTTTTTGATTAAATCACATCCTCAGAAAGCTCTGCCACAGGACATAGACCAGAGCTTTTTTGGAGTCAGAAAGACAAATTTATACTCTTGCTTTTCTGCTGATCTTCAACAAGTTGTTTATTTCTTTGTTTAGAACATATATTTTTATTTTTCTCTTATCTAACAGTCCTGTTTTTGGGAACCTGATTTCTTTCATTTTGGATTTCTGACACTCTTGAGGGCAGGGGATTCTCAATGTGTGGTCTACAGAATTCTGGGGGTTTCTGAGACATATTCAGGAAGACTTCAGAATCAAACTAATTTTCATATTAATATTGAGATACTATTTAACTTTTTATCCTGTGCTTATATTTGTACATGGGCATTACACTCTGCATTACCATGCAATTATAATTTTTAAAAAGTTCTAAATGCATAATTTCAACAAGTTGTTTAACTCAGTTTTCTCATGTGTAAAATGAGAATGATATACCTCTTTTGAGAGTCACTAGGAGAAATGAAAGCGTGTATGTAAAGTTGAAGATATATGGCAGTAATGGGAGTGCAAGAAATCATAAATTGTATTACACCAGGGGAGTATTTGCCTCACTTCTTCTTGTATGGTACTTTTTAATGCTTCTTTTGATTTTACTAGTAAATTATTCCCTACAGTGCTATATCTGCATTACTTCTTTGGGTTTAGGGAAGCGTGGAGATAAAGAATTACTCATGTCTTCTCAAATCATTTGTAGTATAAAAGGAATTCTTGGTTGTTTTTCTAGAACATGGAAGTCCCAGCAGTAAGTAGGCAACATGCCACCCTTCTTTTCAACACAGCCCTGGAACAAGGCAAGTGGGACCTATGTCGACACATGATTCGATTTCTGAAAGCCATTGGCTCTGGAGAATCTGAGACGCCCCCATCCACACCTACAACTCAGGTTAGTTGAAGAACTGCACGGCTTTGCTAGGCCACACACCCATGTGGCATCTTTCTTTGACCATACTGCATCTTGTGTGTAATCACAGGAACCCAGTTCAAGTGGTGGTGGATTTGAGTTCTTCAGGAATCGAAGCATCAGTTTATCCCAGTCAGCTGACAGTGTTCCTGCTAGTAAATTCAGCTTACAGAAAACACTAAGTATGCCATCCGGTCCTTCTGGAAAAAGGTAAAAGAATGAAGAACTGTTCCTGCTTTTAGGGAATTCTATAACACATTGCATTTCAGAGTCTTTGTAAAATTGGATCTTAGGAAAAAACTATTTGATCTGATTGCAATTCCTTTTTACATTCCCAAAAGGCTTCCCTTTTTTCTTTCTTCTAAATTCACTTTATTCTTTGTAGTGTTTTTGCCCTTTGTACTAGAATAGGTCTCAATGTGCCCATTCTAAATGTGACTAACATTAAATTACCTCTGATAATAGAGGACCGGAATAAAAAGGAAGATAGATCTGCAAATAATTCAAAAGCCTTCTTACAGTCAACAGTTTTCCCATTCTTTCCCAGTGTACCTTTTGACATTTGTCATGTACTGGACTCTCTTGTGACCCTTTTGAGTGGAGAAGTCATTAAACAGTTCGTGCCAAAAAGTGTATCCTGGAGTCTGAAAGCTGCATTATATGTAGATGGGTTAATATGCAGTAAACTCTGAACTCATGCTGAACATTGTAAAATAGATTTTCCTGTTTTGTGAGGTCCTTGCTTTCCTTCCTCTGTTGTTATGTGGTCTTGGCTCTTGGTTTCTTTCGAGAGAATCCTTTCTTTTATATTCTGTGTGTACTCTTACTACAGCGCCTGACACAGAATGAGAGCTTCCTGAACATTTTTACTGTGATGTTTTACAGCTTTTTCTTATCAGAGCCATTAATACAAACACACACTCAGACACACACACACCCAGACACACACACACACCATAAACAAGTTAAATGCAACCGTGAAAGACTATAAAACAATTGCCAGGCAAACAGTAGCTACTCAGCTATACCCTGAATGTAAGTGGTGTTTAATGTATACTAAGTGCGCACTGCTTGCCAGGCACAATTCAAACATTTCCATGTATAGGTCTTTCAGTAACAGCTCCATATGGGTAAATATACTGTTATTATCCACATTATACAGGTGAAAAACAAAGGCCCAGAAAAATAAACTTGCTTTATATTCACAAAACTGTGTGGCAGAGCCAAGTTCAGAATGCAGGTAGTCCTGCTCCAATACTGCCCTCTCTGAAGGCACCCCATCACCCCAGTATCAAACCAGTTGTGACACACCAGTTCATAGGAATAAGGGGGAACAGACGATATTTAGTCATTCATTTTTTTAAACCTGTTTTTTTCTTATGTGTCTGTATAACTCACATTAAGAGACTACATTTCACTTTGCTTCCCTTCAGTCTCCTTGATCTGACCTCCTTTCCTCTTTTCATTGGTCTTTTCAAATACAGCGTTTATTTGCTTCCTTTCTTTACTTCATCCAGTCACTATCCTCTTCCTCATTTGGCTTTGTCAGTCTCCTTTTTGTTTTCTATTCTGTACTTTTATTTTACACACATGTGTAAGAGGCTACTTACTGTGTTCCACCTATTGTTCAACAGGTGTGCTATCGCAGGGAGAGGCTCTGATACTTGATCTTCCTCTTTCCTCAAATCTCCTACCTCCTTGTCAGCATTTTCAGTGCTACTTCATAAGAAGTATGTGAAACTTGTTCCGTAGCTTACTTGTGTTCCCACTTACAGATGGAGCAAAGACAGTGACTGTGCTGAGAACATGTATATTGATATGATGCTCTGGAGACACGCTCGGCGTCTCTTGGAAGAAGTTCGGCTAAAGGATCTCGGCTGCTTTGCAGCCCAGTTGGGCTTTGAACTCATTAGTTGGCTGTGCAAGGAGCGTGCCCGTGCTGCCCGAGTAGACAACTTCGTGTTGGCCCTGAAGAGGCTCCACAAAGATTTCCTTTGGCCACTTCCCATCATCCCAGCTTCTTCTGTCAGTTCTCCTTTCAAAAATGGAAAATACCGAACAGGTGATATAGGCTTTGTGTTACTTATACAAAAATTGTATTTGCTCCAAATGTTTAGACGTTTTTCTGTTAGTTGATATTCAAGGAAGTCTTTTCATTCCAAGCTTAGATAAAAGCTGACTTTTTGTAGATCAGTTGGAACATCCACCATTTGACTAAGGATGTAAATAGAAGTAGATCATGTGTCTCTTGGTCTTATGACTTTGAAGTTTAATTTATAAATCCAACCAACTGTTTTCTCAGATTATCAGCAAGTTGAGCATTGACTGAGTATAGAAGCTACCACACTTTTTTTTTTTTTTTTTGTAGGAAGTTTCCTGCAATGCAGGAGACCCTGGTTCAATTCGTGGGTCAGGAAAAGCTCCTGGAGAAGGGAATGGCTACCCACTCCAGTATTGTGGCCTGGAGAATTCCATGAACTGTATAGTACATGGGGTTACAAAGAGTTGGACACAACTGAGCGACTTGCACTTTCACTTTGGCATTGGTTAGTCACAGATCTCAAAATAAGCTAAATTGTGACTTACCTGACAGGATTCATTCCAGAGAAATGGTAAAAATATGTCTTTGAGAGCTTGGGCCATCTTCTAAATTAGGAGAGGGCAAAGTGAACTGTATTTTGGTAAAAAAAATTTTTAGGTTTTTTAGTTCAGGTTGTAATCATCATTACTTATGAAAATTCAAACAAAACCCTTTTTATTATGGCATTTGGAAGTTTCATGTTGTCTTAAAACCAAGGAAAATCATTTAAGGATGAATAAGGTTTTGTCTAGAGTTAAATGATGATAGAAGATGACTGCTGGGTGGCATTGTCTAGTCAGTGCATTCTGTTCCAGTCCAACCTCCCTGGTTCATGGTTGGGTGATGTGGTGTAGGGACATTAATTGGCTTTGAATTTTTCGTATTTGGGGTTGGTGGGGGAAGAGAAGCTGAAAGAACTGAATTGGAAATGGCAGTATATGCACCTTTAATTCCCTTTTTTTTGTGTGTGTTTCCAACTTGCAGTGGGAGAGCAGCTGTTAAAGTCACAGTCCACTGACCCATTTTTAAACCTCGAAATAGATGCTGGCGTCTCTAATGTCCAACGAAGTCAGAGCTGGCTCGGCAACATTGGTCCTGCTCATCAAGAAATAGACACAGCCTCATCTCACGGGCCACAGATGCAAGATGCCTTCCTGTCACCTTTATCTAATAAAGGTAGATATCATTTTAAATCCTAGCTCCTCATTAGTTTCTTTGGAGGAAAGTTTATATGCCGTATGTAGCATTTCAGAGAGAGCTTCACTCATTTCGAGATGTGTCCTTGAGAATTAGCATTAGTATCTGCTGGACAGGTGAAGAGTTACTAGCACAAGGCCAAAATAACTTTGGTTATACTTTGCCATGTTTATTTTACATAAATGAAACAGGTAAAACCTCACTACAGCTAAACACTAGTAAATGAACCTTTGTAATCAATTTTGATGATACAGAAACACGAACTTTGAACCTCAAGTAAGCAAAACTTTATCCATGTGTAAAGAATTCCATTCTTCTCATAGGTGGACCTGTATTGTAAAAAATTGTTACCAGTTATCTTGTTTTTTATTTCAGCTGTAAAAAATTATGGGAAAAATTTTTTTATCTTGTAAATTCCTGCATGATACCCTTAATTTTGCATCTCAGCCTTCAAACCTAAGATTACTGTCTGACCCTTTACCAAAAAAATGTGCATCTTCTGCAGTTATAGTAATGGGTGAATTACAAACTGAAGCAGCTCTAAAGTGGTTTATGTTGTCTAGGTTTATGTAAGAGCTGAAGCAGCAGTTGGTCTGATTCTGCGGCTTCAATGGCAGATCCGCCTGATGCTTGACTCTCAGTGTGTGCTCACTGCTGCCTGAGCTGCTTCTGTGCAGGGAGGCATAGAAGCCATGGCTGCTGTTATTGTAGCAGAGTACATGTCAAATCTACTGCTTTAAGGATTTTTAAGTGTACAGTTCATTTACATTCTTGGGCAACCAACCTGCAAAACTCTTTTACGTTGCAAAAGCAAAAGTTTATACCCATTAAAGAAAACTCTCCATCTCTCCCTCCCCCAACTCTGGGCAACTACATTCTATTTTCTGTCCCTGTGTAATTGCCTTTTTGTGTCTGGCTTATTTCACTTAGATAATGTTCTCAAAGTTCATCCTTGTTGTAGCATGCATGGGAATCTCCTTCCTTTTTGCGGTTTGGCAATATTCTGTTGTGTGTTCAAAGCACATTTTGTCTGTCCATTCATCAGTGGCCACTTGCATTGCTTCCACCTTTTGGTTATTGTGAATTACGCTGCAAAGAACGGGGGACTACTGTGAATATGGGAAGTCTCTTTGAGACCGTTTTCAACTCTTCTGGGGACTGTCAGCTCATGTGGTATTTCTATTTTCAAATTTTTCGTCATACCAGCAGCCCCACTTTACTTCTTATCAACACTGGCAGGGATTCCAGTTTTGCCACATCCTCGCCAACACTTCTTTGATGATTTTGTTAATAGTAGCATCCTAATGGACCTGAGGTGGCATCATTGCTTTTCTTCAGAAAACCTTTTAAAGAGATCATTTCAAACATATGTTAAAAGGAGAAATAATACTATAATGGGCACCTTCCCTCCAACCCCCACTTCAGTTATTACCAACTCATGAATAAATTTCTCCTTCCTGTATAATTGAACTAAATCTAAGATATGATATGTTGTATTTGTGAATGTTTCAGTATATATTTCTAAAATAACTTTTTTTGAAAATAATGTCACATCTCTCTAAAAATTTAACAGTAATTCCTTAATACGATCAAATATCCAGTAAGTATTCAAATTCCAGCTGTTTTACAATGTCATAATATTTTTGCAGTTTAAAACAAAGTGAGAGTCACTCAGTCGTGTCTGACTCTTTGCAATCCCATGGACTATACAGTCCATGGAATTCTCCAGGCCAGAATACTGGAGTGGGTAGCCATTCCCTTCTCCAGAGGATCTTTCCACCCCAGGGATCGACCCCAGGTCTCCCGCGTTGCAGGTGGATTCTTTACCAGCTGAGCCACGAGGGAAGCCCAAGAATACTTTGAATCAAGATCCAAGTAAGATACATACACAGTGATTATGTTTCTTAAACTCCACTTTTAGTGCTTGTTCCCCTTCCCCATCTCTTTTTTTCTTCTTGCAGTTTATTCATTGAAGAGACTTGCTTCTGTGGATTTTCTCATGACTGGATTTTAGTTGATTGCATCTTCATGGTTTAAACAGTTTCTGTATTTCTTGTAGATTGGTGACTGAATCTAAAGACTTGATTGGGAATCCTCTGGTGGTCCAGTGGTTAGGACTCTGTATTCTCACTGCCTCAAGGACCTAGAACCTAAACTAAAATCCCATAAGCTGTGTGGCACCTCACTCCCCCCAAAAAAGACTTGAACAAATTGTAGCTAGGTTTGTTGTTTCCAGAGGTGGGCAAGACTGCTTAATAGGTAGTAGTGTATTTTTCTTTTCCATGGCACATAATGCCTGGTTACCTCTCTGATGATTTTTTTTTTTTAACATCTTCTACTATTTAATGTAACATGGGAATTTTAGTAGTGAATTTAATGTTTTGGTCTCAAAATCCTAAAGAGGAAGCAACATCTGAGAGACAGCTAATATTTTTAGTTGAAGGAAAACATACATTAAGCTGGTTTGTGACTTTTGACAATTCTTCATCAGGTGATGAATGCAGTATTGGTTCAGCCACGGACTTGACTGAAAGTAGCTCCATGGTGGATGGAGACTGGACAATGGTGGATGAAAATTTCTCCACACTCAGTCTAACCCAGTCAGAGCTGGAGCATATCTCCATGGAGTTGGCGAGTAAAGGGCCTCACAAATCCCAGGTCCAGCTTCGGTGAGTTTCTCAACATTTTGGAAGCAGAGGATGCCTCCTCAGGGTGTTTGGGCAAATTGCGTATATAGGCTGCTTTCCCAATAACAACTGCCCTTCTCTTCATCCGTAGATCCTTCCTAGCATCAGTCACTGTGTTTCTGCTTCTGTATATAGGTATTTGCTGCACATCTTCATGGAGGCAGGATGTCTGGACTGGTGCATTGTTATAGGCCTGATTCTTAGAGAATCCTCAATAATCAACCAGATTTTGGTTATTATACAGTCTTCAGAGGTAGATGGAGAGATGTTACAGAACATAAAGACAGGGCTGCATGCTGTGGACCGATGGGCCTCCACAGATTGGTAAGTTATTAGGCTCGTTACCTTGACTGTCATCTGGTGACTCCTCCTCTTTCACATTAAGGCTTATTTCTGGTTCATTTATTTGGAGATTTATAGGTTGCTTGAAATAAAAACTCCTTTTGTATATTCATTTTTAAGAGTATTTTCTTTAGTTACCATTTTAGACCCAGTTATTTTAAATGAGTCATATTCATTGTTGTCAGTGGATGTGTGTCACTGAGGACTAATACAGTACAGATGACCTTAGAACCAGGGTGGAACTTGATGTTTCTAGTTCTGTGGAATTGAAGATGATAACGTAAAAACAAGTAAAAATTTAAGGTCTGTGTGAGTTGAACATTCCATAGCAGTTACTGACAAGCCCAAAATAAGAATAGTGAGTGAAAGTGGAAGAGCCTGTCATCTACCCCCTTTGTCACCAGTTACTTGTGGCTTTGGGATTTCCCTCACTTGGGTCTAGTCTTAATTGGCAAATTCATTTAGGTTAAATGTTCTCTCAAGGTCCTGTTTTTCAAGTCTGAAAATCCTATTAATGGTGTTTACGATTATAGAATATGCTTTTTAATTGCAATACTGGATAAAGAATATCCATCTTTGCTGTCTGTGTTTACACTTAGGTTACGTGTAGCCCCCTCCATGGGGGCCTTTTAGAAAGGCATCTAAAAGCCTTCCCTTCCTCCTACCTCTGTGCCTCCTCCTGTACCCCATAATCTTTATCACTGACCCTGCTGTATCAGTGCTTAGTAAGAATCTATCCATAACATGCTCTGGAGCCTTTTGAATGTTGCTGATAAGAGCCAATTGCCTTTTTTTTTCTGCATAGTCCTGGATATAAGCCATTTTTAAACATCATTAAGCCACACCTGCAGAAGCTTAGTGAGATAACAGAAGAGCAGGTCCAGCCTGAAGCCTTCCAGCCGATGACTGTGGGTAAGACTCCTGAACAGACTAGCCCCCGGGCAGAGGAGAACAGGAGCTCTTTGGGCCATGGAAGCATCCCCCAGGGCGAGGTTGGAGGTAGCAGTTTGGTCAGCCGGAAAGAAGAGGACACAACGCGAGCAGAGGAGGAGGAACCTTTTCAAGATGGGACTTACGACTGTTCTGTGTCCTAACAACAGTGAGTACCATCACCACGGGCAGTATTAATTAGCATCAGCGTGCAACTGAGGACACTGTGACCTAGTTGGAAAATTTAACCAGGGAGAGAACACAGCTCAGAGACTCTGGTAAGGTATTATTAAATTTTAACTTTTTCCTCTACGAAATCTTGAGTCCATAAAAATGTGATATCAAAAAAAAGATCATCTTTCATAAAAGTTTTTTTTTAAGCTGCAGTGGAAAGTTGTACAGAATATTGTACAGATGTACATGCGAACATTTTGGTTTTCTTAAAGATTGGTAGCTCTTAAACCACAGGGATTGTTTTGCCCCAGATGAGCTTACTTTTTCACTACTTAAAGCTTCCTATGTTTTCTGGTTCAGCGTGTGTTCTGGACTGCTTTTTAAAAATAAATGCTAAGGTGCTTGCTGTAGCTCATCAAGTACTTGAGCTACCAGTATGCCCCCTGGATCAAGAGCACTGGACTCCCTAGTTGGGCCTCTGAATAGATGCCTGCCCCGGTAGAACAGGCACCTGTAAGATGCTCCTCTTCTAGCCTCTTAATCCCGGTCCTCAATTGATGGAAGCTATTTACCTGTGTCAGCGTGCCTGCTTTTTGTCTAGCTTGGTTCCTACTAGGTGAGTGTAGGCAGAGGCCTGAGGAGTTCTTATCAATTATGCTATTAGATACCACTAAACTATTTTGTATCAAAGAATCGTATCTTTTTGTGAATAATTTTGTGTACATATACTCAAAGGCACTGTTCCTATTTTTAGGGCTTGTACTATAATTTGTAAGGTTTTATGCTGGATTCTGCATGGCTATAGATACTCACTCTTAGAACAAAGACAGGGCTTGCTCTTCTTTCCAGATATAAGCACTCTTCATAAAGGAAGACACATTTATTGGCTTGGTCATAAGGTAACAGAGATGGTCACACTGATCATGAAATGAAACAGGTTTTGTGCAAATTAATGTAGTTTCTTATTTATTGCTTTTGTAAATTGAATAAAAATGAACTCTGTAAATAGACTGCTGAATCCTGTATTATCACGGCTACTAAAAATTAGTATGTAAAGAATGCATTCTTCATCATAACTTCTTAAATATTTTATGTATTTCTAGATACGACTTAAATTTTAGTTTTCATACATTATGAAAACACAATTGCAGACTCAGTTGCTTCAGACTAAACACATATCCACTGTATGTATATCAATTACCTTATAACAGTATTAATTTAGATAGCTTGTTTGTACTGTGCAATTTGAACAAAGGAATGCAATGTTATTTTTTACAAAAACAAACTTATTTTTATAGTAACAACGTATTTGATGTGGACCAAATTCATACCACTATGTAAAACAGCCTCTCCTCTCATAGTGCAATTACAGTTTAGAACTAAAACTTGGTCCTCTATCCTTGCTTTTTAAAATTAATGGCTAGATTTAGTTGTCTTAGCCAGGTTTCCTTTGAAGGGAAACTCAAATTTGAAAAATGCTTTGTTCAAGAGTCATCAATGGTTTTAAATTACTGATTTTGATAATTTACTATCACTTACTTTTCACATTACAAGTGCAATACTTTCACATACTAAAATTCCTGAATAGGTGGAATATGTGATTACTGGTACCTGGCCCTTCTGGTGCTATGTTTATTTAAGCCTTTGTTTTAAACCACCTTTCCCTGAATCTTAAGAAAGAAAATGTTTCCCATGTAAGTCCATGCAGCCCAGCAAGAAACTGAAGCAATTCTCCTGTCCTAGTCCATTATGAGAAGAAGTAGCATTACTTTTGTGTTTGGTGTATTTAGTCAATAAAAACGATTCACCATTGTAAACAGCCATGTTTACAGATATCCTCATGTGCTGCTGGGTTCATCTTGCACTCTTAAAAGCAGGGCACCCTTAAGTTAACCATATTCCTATGGTTAATGCCATGACGGAAACCTTTCTTGTATAAAATACTTGTTTTGCAACCAACAGATATAGGTGGCCCCAAGGCAAAAAGATTGGCAGCTTTACAGAAAAACTTTTCTTTGGTAGTTTGTTATATACTTTAATTTTTTAAATCATATTTTAATTTTGCCTTGTTTGGATCACGTATTTGACTGTTTAAGCCATATTTAACCAATGAATTTAAATATTCAATATAACTATTTGAAGTTTAAATTATTTGCTGATACCAAAACAAGAAGTTATTTGGGGGTAGAGTCAACCTTTGCTTGTAATTAAAAGTTGCTGCTACTTCTGTAATGTGTATTTTTTTTTTTAACTTGGTAAAGGGCAATAAAACCATTACATGAACTTTTTGTTTATTCATCAAGTTAACAGCAAAAAGTGTATGTATTAAAAGTCATTTCATTATATAATTCCACCTTTTAGAATTTTCCTTATAACTAGAAATTTATATTTAAAATGTATATGGGTATACCATTTTATGGATGTATTTCTTCACTCATCAGTTGAGGGACATTTGGGAGGAATTCAACTCGGACACTGATACGCAGGTTTCTGTGTGGACCTAAGTTTTCAGTTCTCTTTAGGAGTGGAAACGTTGGGTTATGAGAACTGGTTACTTTGGGGGCTGGGGGGTGGCGGGGAATGCTTAACTGTATTACAAAGTGCCTGTACCACTTTAAAAGAAAAAAGCATTCCACTAGTAGTGGATGAGGGTTCAAGTTTCTGCTGTCGACATTTGTTTCTGTATTTTTGGTTACAGCCGTCTGAGTTACGTGTGAAGTCGTACCTTATGGTTTAGGTTCACATTTCCCTGGTGACTGACATCTTTTCATATATGATTATTAGCTGTTCATATCTCTTTGGAGAAAACAGTATTCACATTCTTTGCCCACTTCACAGATGGCTCATTTATTGTTGATTTGCAAGAGTTCTTTATATAGTCTAGACAGTTTTGCAAATATTTTTTCATTCTGAGGGCTTTTCACTTTCATGATACTGTCTTTTGAGACATAAAGTTTTTCGTTTTGGTGAAGTCCCCAACTTTTTCTTTGGTTCCTTGAGCTTCTGGGTGTTATATCCAAGAAACCATTTCCGAATCCTAGGTTATGAAGATTTATGCTTGTTTTTTTGTTTTATATTTTAGCACCTACATTTAGGTCTTTGATACATTTTGAGTTAATTTTTGTATATGGTATGAAGAGGTCTAACTTTGTTCTTTTGTATGTGACTACTCAGTTGTTATAATTTACTGAAAAGCTCACCATTTACTGAAAAGATTTTTTTCCTATTGAATTGTTGAGAATCAATTGACTACAAATGAATGGGTTCCTTTCTGGAACTGTCGGTTGTATTACATTGGTTTCTGGGTCTTTCCTTGATGCCAGTACTACATTGTTTTGAGTACTGTTGCTACTTAGGAGGAGGAAGTTTTGAACGTGAGAGACGTTGAGTTTTTTCAGGACCGTTTTGGCTCTTCTGTGCCCCTTGCATTTCCATTTGAATTTTAGAGTCACCCTGTCAGTTTTTGTGTGCACCCACCCACACACAGATATGAGGCAGCTAGAAGTTTGATAAGGATTATATTCAGATCAATTTTTGGAAAATCTTGCCATCTTGATAATAGGCCTTCCAGCCCATGAACATGGAGTGTCTTTCCAATTATTCATAGCTTCAGTTTCTTTCAGGAGGGTTTTATAGGTACTTTTAATAAGCTTATTAGTACTTTATTCTTGATGCTATTGCAAATAGAACTATTTTATTTTTGGATTATTGTTAGTATATAGAAATAATTGATTTTTCTATGTTGAAATTGCATCCTACAACACTGTTCAATTCACTTACTAACTATATAATCGGTTTTTTTTGTGTGGATTCCTGGGCATTTCCTATATAGAAAATGATGTCATCTATAATCAGAGCCTGGGCTAGAGCCTCCAATACAATATTCAAGTGGCAGTAAGTAGATAACCCTCATCTTTCTGATGTTAGGGGGAAAGTACTGAGTTTTTCATTATACATTAAGATGTCAACTATTGAGTTTTCATAGATGGCCTTTATCAGGTTAAGGAAGTTCCCTTCTATTACATTTTTCATCATAAAGAGGTGTTAACTTTGTCAAAAAAATTTCACTTCTGTTGAGATGATTATATTGTTGTCCTTTATTCTAATAATACGGTCTATTATGTTGACTTTTAGGTGTTAAACCCCACATTCCATTCCTGGGCTAAATCTCAGTTTGGTCATGATATAGGCCAAACTTGAAGAAAAGACATTATCAATACACTTGTATTTTCACTAATCAAGTAAGGAAGTGGTAGTATCAAAAGAAAAGTACTGATGTACTTCAAAAATGCCCAAGATGTTTTTTCGAATAAAAACAGACATAAGGAGGCATAGATGCATTTTGGCTTTATTGGCCCTAAAAGACAAGGTATTATTAAGAACATAAGTTATTTGGCTGCTTCACCTTGTACTGAACTGTTCTGAGGGAACTCACTTGGAAAGGGAGGTAACTTGCATGGAGCTCACAAGTGGGCTCTCTATTTTGGGGCCTGGTGGTGTGCCTTCCTTGTGAGCAGCAGGTCACTCTGTGGCTGAAAGATAGTATTTTCTCCCCCCACCCCATCCCCCAATGAAAGAACATCCTTTATTAGCTCTTCAGTGATTTTCTTTGCCAACAGTAATGATAAAACTGCTAAATAGGCTGTAGGCTCAACATTTAATTTCTGTGAAATTCAAATGCACAATTTCATTCCACAGTAAAACAGATTCCAGTTAAAGCCATGCTGAGTTCTTTGCTCACATGACCCTTTAAAATAGCAATTATACCCACAAGAGCCAACTAGGTCTTTCTAACAGCGGAGTTTTTTTTTTTTTTTTTTAAGCTCTAAAAGGCTTTATGGATTTAAAATAACTCTTCAGATGAGGTTACAGGAAAATATAAACAATGATGGTCTGTTTCTCTGTTAATGATACTGACTAGTATTTTTATTACTGTAAGGCAACAATTCATCCCTAGCAAACCAGTGAAAAGAAACAGACAGACATATTCATTCTTCCTACAGCTTCCTGAGTCCGCAGACTGGCTTCTTAAGTGGTGGTGACGGTTTAGAAATCTGATCAGGCCTATGTACATCTGCTAAAGTATGAAACAAATACTGCATGCAACCGTCATGCTTAGGTAAATTTTTAAGAATTTCTTCAAAATCACAATCCTTCACACTTCTCCCAAATGTGCAGTACTGTGCAAAAACTAACAAGTTCTTCAGACTGCTGATCTGACGGTGTGCATATTAAGAGCCATAAGTATTGTGTGCAATTATTTAACCATTTTTGGCATTAAAGCAGTGCCCCAGAATACTAAGCATGCCCTGAGTCTAATGTGCATCTTGTTACTGACCTTCTACATCATTAGAGCTTTATAATGCCAAAGAAAACCAAAACAAGAGCAAATAGTCCACACAGGAAAAAAAAGGCAAAAAGAAAACCATGATTATTATCAAAAAGGAGTTAATAACATGCTTCCCAAGGAGGGGGTAGGCAGATGGGAATCACAGGGAACTCAGGTAATGCCCTTCCTCCACATTTGGAAGTTTGCTTTTCTTTTCCCTATAAATAATTTCCAGTAATCTATTTCAGATTAACCACAGAAACAGAAAATATGCCTGTATTTTGAAATTCATTTAGATACTATTTTTCTCCACAATTGTGAGTCTATAAAAGCTATCAACAGTGCAAACTCTGTGTGTCACTTGAATCATCTAAGACTAGTGATACAGCTGACCCTTGACAACATGGTTTGAACTGTTACAGGTCCAATTATACAGGGATTTTTCATTAAACAGATATCACAGTACTACATGATCCATAGTTGAATCCACAGATAGATGCAAAACCTTGTATACAGGGGTGTGACGATGCACATTTTCAACGGTGCAGAGGTCAGCACTCCTAATCCCTGTGTTGTTCAAGGGTCAACTCTGTGGCTCTTACGAAGTCCAGGAGAAGCACTGGTTCCAGTGTCCGTGCATATGACAGCATGGTACCTACCGTTCAGCTCTGGCTGTAACCCTGCTGTCTGTGTAGGCTCGGTTTTTAAGGAACTAGGAGGAGCATGATTCAGAATGCACACTGTATATATCGGACAAGCAGCTTTAAGAAGTAATTTCAAAGACACACACTACTATGCTCTCTGTTCAGGCAGATTCGAGTGCCACTGTTTTGTTTGTTTCACTATGGCTTAAAAAAAAGGGGGTTTTTTTAGCCTAGACTTGGTAAAGACAAAAACTGTCTAACTTTTTACATTTTTAATGGGGAAAAAAGAAAGCTAGCAGAATTGAGCATTGCTCTCACCAAACTCTTCCACTGCTGGAGCCAACAGCCGTCTTCCTCAACATGAAAAGCACCTCTAAGTCCTAGAGCTAATGTTGTGCAGGACCTAAACACCAACAGCTAGAAGGACACTCCAGAGCAAGCCACAGCCTCGAGTCTCAGGAAAGCCAGCTCTGCCAGCCACAGTAAGTTACTGAGAAACTAACCTGTTCAGCTGGCTAGAAAACAAGGACCCAGTGCATCAATAATATTATGCCCTGAAGGATTAACCTTGGATAACAATATTCTGTTCATTTCTTTAAGAATCAATATAAAATGCCCAGCTACTCCCACTCTCCTCCCACCCCAAGAACAGCCACCATGGCAACTCAGGACTCTGAGAAGGGAATGTCCTGTACTTCCACAAACAGTATTCTAAACCAAAAGAGCCTGGAAATTCCAGAAGGAAACAGGTATTGAAAACCACCTCAGAAAAGCATCCCAATGATGGAACATGTCTGAAGGACAGGAGCCGCCACTTCAATACAGGTTTCCACATCAGAGTACTAAGGCCTTAGAGCCTCCAAGCACACTCTAAAGACTGCCCAGAGAAGCACCGCTCCCAGCACAGGCTGGGGCCTCAGAAGCCAGTCTTCATCTCAATTTCTTGTGACCAATCATTAACTCCTGTGATACTTTACCTACCATCTACTAACACAAAAAACAATGGTCTTGGGCTTTAACTGGAAATGTCATTTGTCTCATTAACAAGGGATTTACAGTACCTTCTGCATCGTTCATGATCCTAAGCGTTCAACTGTTAAAAGTGGTTTGCTGGCTTTTGTTCTTAAGGTCATATAAAATGACATGTGTGTGTAGTACCCACGTGTGCTTAAGTGCCAGAAAACTGGTATTTTCAAGTGTCAAAAGGGCCATGTACTCTACTCCACAGTATAACCATTATAGATCATGCTCAGCCCTGAAGAGTGTTAGCCCACAAAGCTCTTTGAACATATGCTCGTTAAAATTCACTGACTTACATACAACCGTCCATGCAACATAAGGAGAAACTGTGCCACATGGAGTATCCCACTGGACATGTACTTAGAGCTCATCCACAAGATTAAAATACAAAGAGATTGTAGGTGCACACCCAGGCAGAGGGAAATGTCCAATCTGGGAACTTTTCTCTCAGAGCATCCAGCTGGGAGGATCTCTTGTCTTCCCCAGAAAAATAGTGGGCAGCAATGGCCACAGTGACCATTCCTTCAGGCTGTTCTTCCAAGACCTGCAGGAGAAAGTTAATTAGTTCTCTAGCTCTAAGGAGGCAGAATACTGACTGATTTCAAGGGTCTTGCCAAATACGACCTGGGAACCTGATCAGGGATACCAGCGATGCTAGGAGCTTCCCACCTGTACTTCTATCCAGAAGTGCCATGTGGAGGCCTGGAGTCCATGGGAATAAAAGACAAAGTAGTCCCCTCCTTTACTTGTGACTGGGGTGCCGTTGCCGAGAGACCACTGAGAAAGCGTAGCCCCTTTGTGGGTTCGAACATAGAATGACATATGGCTTGGTCCTGTAGGATAAAAGGAAGAACAGTTAAAACAACCTTCTAAAAAAGCAACAAGAAAAACAACCCAAACCAGACTACGAAGTTCATGCTTCACCACAATAAAGACACTCAGTGCAAACCTAGTGGAGGGCTTTCAGTCTGGATGTTCATCATGAATCAACAAAGGTAAGCAGTGAGGTGCAGAAAAAGCACAGAGTTCATAATAAGAAAACTTGTGTTTACATCTTGGCCCAGGCATTTAAACATATAAGAACCTACCTACCACTCAGAAGCCCTTCTTCAGAAATCTACAGAATAACTGCAAAAACTACAGCAAAAGAGCACTGAGGATTTTAGTGTATCCACATATATTGTATTAGGACAAATATTACTGTAAAGGTGGAAGACTAATGTGCAAATGCTGCCTGTAACACGCAGAGGGAAAGGGGAAAGCAGATAAAACTGTTGTGTTGGCTTTGCTCTTTTCAAAAGTTTCTGGCACTTAAGATTTATATTTTTGTTTTCATCGCCTATTTAACTTTTTGCTATTTGTATGCCAGTTTTTGTGGTATTCTTATCAGCTTATACATCATAGAAAAAGGAACACAAATACAGCAAGTAAAACTCAAGTAATTATAAATACTATGAGACAGTTGCGACTGCAAGTATTGCTCATAAAAATAAATGTGAATAGACACAACCCAGCTACTAAAAGAAAAATGTAGCTTAAAAAACTAGACCTAACCACATAGTGTATCCCAAGATATTCAGAAAGGGTAAAAATAAAGAACAAAGGTTATTTCAGGCAAGTGGACAGAGTCTTTAAAAGATAAGGAAATATTACAGATGAAATCAATGAAATAGACAATAGAACAAACCGACCTAATAATCAAAAATCTGTTTTGTTTTTTTAAACTTAACAAGACAATCACTCAGTAACCTGACTGGAAAAGAGCAGAGCAAACACTAGTACACACAAAGATAAATAAGAACCGATTCAAACGGCTGATTCATGTCAATGTATGACAAAACCACTACAATACTGTAATTAGCCTCCAATTAAAATCAATAAATTTTTAAAAAACTACCAATAATAGAATTAAAAATGACACAACAAAAAAGATAAATAAGAAAAATAAACAGAAGAAATTTAAAAAATCACTGCATAACCACTATTATCTCCATAAGTTTGAAAACCTGAATGAAATAGGTACGTTGCTAGGAAAATACAGGTTATCAAAATTGAACACAGAGATAATAAAGCTAAAACAGGCCAATCTCTCTAGAAAAAGAAACCACCCTCAGAAAAAAAAGCACCTGGCCCAAGGGGTCTCAGAGGAATTCCAGCCAACTTTTCAACAGAACAGTTCTAATGCCCCATAAACTGCTGCAAGACATGAAAAGTAAGGAAAACTTACCAACTGTTTCTATGATCTGTAACAGTCACGGTGTGTTTACATTTATAATGTATACCTAAATTGTTGAAAACAGTACCAAAAATACCACAGACCGGCATCATGCATCACATTAAGAAAATACACGACAACCTAATACACCACAGGAGAAAAATCCGATGATTATTTTTATAGATGCTAAAAAAGATTTTCACAAAATTAAAACCTATTCCTTATAAAAACATTGAAGGAATGGTAAGTTCTGAATGCTTATTTAACATGATAAAAAATATACACTCTTTTAGTCCTAAAGTCAATATCTTACATAACAGGAAAACACTAGAGACTTGTGACTGGGGTGACTTGATTCTTGTGTCAAGAACCAAGTCAAACACAACAAACACTTGTGACTTGGTTCTAATGTCAAGAATAAGGCAAGGATGCTTATTTACACAACTGTTCTATATTAGAAGTACAGGATATACTGTTTAGACAGACCAGAGGCATAAGAGTTGGTAAAGAAAACTGTATTTACACATGATATACAGTAGTTGACAAACTATACCTGAGGTCTGTGTTAGTATGGCTCTTGGGCTAAGAATGGTTTTTTCGCTTTTAAAGAGTGGCTAGCAAAAAAGGAAAGAATCTATAACAGAGACATACAGCAAAGTCTACAATATTTACTATCTAGCCCTTTACATTTTAGCGGTTCTTGGTATACCTGGAGAACATTAGTATCAATGATAAACTAAAAAATATTAAAGATTCAGTAAGATAGCAAGATGGATAGGGTGATTCAACATTACAGTGTCAGTTCTTAATTTATAAATTTATAATGACCCTAACTACAATAATTTTATATTAGAGAATACTAAAGTTCTAAATACTAAAATTAATAAGCATGTAAAGAATGGCAAGGAAAACAGTGAAAAGGATCTTCACTCTCCTAATGATTAAATGATTAAGCTTCTATAATTAAAAAAATGTGGTAACTGGTGCACAAACAGACCCACGCACATACCACCAATTTTCTTTTTAATGATTTCTTAACCTCTGTAATCACAAAAAACAGGTCAATAGATGTGCAATCTGCCTGTCAGGGACCTGATTTTTATTGGAATTCTCCAAACTGTGCAGGAAGGAGAGAGATTTAAATTTTTCTGTGCTTCCTTTTTACAGGCTAGCATTTAAATAAAAACCAATTTATTGGCATGAACAAGAAAACCAGTTGGTACAAAATGAATTTATTCCTAATTAAAATGTTAAAGCCCAGAAAAGGGAAGTATTCACTATAAGAGGTGTCAGCTAGGGCCCTTACCTCTTACAGGTGCTGCTCTCCACTGCTTAACAAGCAAATCCTACTATTTCACTACTGCCATCTTGTGTCCTCCAGCTTCCCTTATCCACTAGATTGTCAAGTCCCTTCTGTGTTAAAACGGAATGAACTATGCCTTCACACAATAAATGCAGTTACTTTTCACAATTGATATGATGGCCACTGGTCACCAAAAAATACAAAACCCAAACAGACTATGTGCAGAAGAGAAAGTTCAGAAGGAAGTGGGCAAAGCTGAGGGATATAGAGTCAAAAATTTGACAAGAGCACCAAAGTGACTGACTCAGTTAAGCAGAGTCTTCAACAGATGGTGCTGGAACTGAATATCTATAAGGGAAAAGGACCTTGACCTCTACCTCAAGCCATACACAAAAATTAATTCAAGGTGGATCCTAAGCCTAAACATAAAAATTTAAAGCTATAAAGTTTCTAGAAGAAAACAAAGTCTATCTTCATAATGTCTGGGTAGACAAGCTTTTTTGGAAGACACATAAAGCATTAATCCAGAAGTCTCATCAGAAGACATCATTAAGAAAATGGATGGGCAAGAAAATCTGGTAACACTGTATCTAATAAAAGAGTTTGTCTAGAATATATAAACTCCTCTAAGACAATAAGCCCAGTTTTTAAAAGGGAAAAAGACATGAGGAAACAAAGCATATGAATGGCCAATGTGTTCCACATCGAAAAGTGTTCCACATCTTAATTACAAGAGGAATGCAAGAGATACTACCACTCAACACCTATAAGGAATGATAAAATGAAAAAACAAAAGAAAAACCAGCAAATTCAGGAAGAATGTAAAGCAACTGGAATTCTTGGATACTGGTAGGAGAGAAAAATGGAAACAAAATTTTTAGAAAGTTAAACATAAGTCTATCCTATGAACTAAACAATTCCACTATAAGAGGTGGAAAACATATTCCCAAAAAGCTTTTCCTAAGAATGTTATAACAGCTTTATCCACCTTAGCCCCAAACTGGAAAGAGCCCAGGTATCTATCAGTAGGAGAGTGATAAGCCACGAGACAGTCTGACTACTGACTGATACACTGACTACTAGTCAGCAGTGAAAAGGAAGAAAATATTGATAACTTAACAACACCACAGCTCAATCTGAAATACATTATGCTTAACTGACCAGACAATGAATATTACATACTGGATGATTCCATGTGTACATATGAAATTCAAGAACAGGCTAATCAAATCTCTTAATGCAGAAAACAGAAAGGTGCTACTCAGGCTCAGAGGACTAGAGTGTAAGGGAACTTTATGGGGTGATGGAAATATTTGTGTTTTGATAGGTTATGTATGATTTTATCAAAACTAATGGAACTGTGTAAGATCTGGACATGTCAATGTATGTAAATTAGGCCTTATATACAGAAATATTCATTATATATTATATTTTATATTTATATATGAATGAATAAAAATAAGAGGGAAAGTTATGTTTGAAGATACTTTTCACTCAAAGTCCTAGACAACTTTCTGTCAGTCTTTTTTAAACTTCATAGTTAACGTACAGAGTGAACAGTAGCAGAAACTGTTAAAAGTGAACTTCCTGTATTAGGGTTTTCTAGACAAACAGGATATGCAGAAAAAGTGAATTACTTTACAGAACTGGCTCATGTGATTGTACAGGCTGGCAAATCCAAACTCTGCAGGAGGCGCAGGCAGGCTGGAGACTCAGAGAAGAATTAGAATCCCCAGGACTTGCTGGCAAAACTCCCCCTCCTTGAAGGAGGCAAGTCTTTTTTTTTTTTTTTTTTTTTAAAGGCTGTCGGCTGATTGAACAAAGCCCACCATGGTTATGGAGAATAACCTGCTTTACTCAGAATTTACTGATTTAAATTAAACGTCAATCCTATCCAAAAAATACCTTCACTAGAAATAGCTAACATGTTTTTTTTTTCCCCTCCTTGTATCTGGATACCATCTTAAAAAAAAAATTGCCATATGTAACTCAACACAATTGAGTGCTCATTAGGCGGTAGTAATATTTACTGGGCATAGAGACTAGAAAGAAAAATAAAAACACATCCCTATCTGCCTCCCTTGAATGCTAGTGGAAAATCAGACATGAACTAAATAACCATGACACAAGGAGGTCAGTGCTACAATCGAGATACGTACAAAAGGCACAGAATAGATGGCAGTTGCTCAGTCTGTTAGAGACAATGAAAGAGAGGTCTCAATAATACTGACATCTTACCAAGAGAAGGAACAGTGCCAGAGAGAGAGAGAAGCAGGAAAACATCACTCTCACCAAGAGGCAGTATGTGATGATGGAAATGAGCACTTGGATGCAGCTAAGGAGTGCATAAGGGAAGTGCTGAAAAAGCTGAAACAGGTACATACGCCAGATTACCAAAGACCAAACATGCTCTCTCCCAAAAAATTGGGGTGCATTCGGCAAGAAATCATAGAATAGCTCTTTTAAGTAGGGAAGTGACATGATCAAATATACTTTTGCAAAATAATATTAGAAGACTTCAGACCACCATTTGAAAAACTCCAGGACCTGACTACTGGTTCTAAACATGATAAATATACCAAGAAAGGTAAACAAAGTCAAACTATCTACTAACGCCAGGTCAAATGCCCTTACGATCTACCCGACAACAAATTCTGACAATGAAAGTTTTTTACTAAGGCTCCTTAAAAATTATTAGCTTCAGTTACTTTTAGAAACACTGTAAGCACTCAAGTTGCTGATCAAAAATAAGTCTGAGGAGGGGAAAAAAAACCCACATGTAACATTAAAAAGCTTAAGACGTGAAAGAGAGAGAAAAGTAGCTGACTTATTCACTGCTTCAGAGGTCAACTTGACAGAATTCCAGGGAGGGAAAAACTGGAGATACTATGTTATAAAATGTCTGTACCACCCATGAAGCAGTATAGTGTAACTTGAAAGTTAACTTATTGAAAGCTTGAAACCACTGAAAATAATGTTTAACAAGTATAATTAAAATGCTAATATATCATTAATGCAAAATTTAGGGTTAAAGAAAGTAGGGAAAACCACTAGGTCATTCAGGTATGACCTAAATCAAATCACTTATGATGATACAGTGGAAGTGACGAATAGATCAGTGGGGTTAGATCTGGTAGAGAGTGTGCCTGAAGAACTATGAGTGGAAATTAGTAACACTGTACAGGGGGCAGTGACCAAAACCATCCCCAAGAAAAATGCAAGAAGGCAAAGTGGTTGTCTGAGAATGCTTTACAAATAGCTGAGGAAAGAAGAGAAATGAAAGGCAAGGCAGAAAGGAAAAGATTCATCCAACTGAATGTAGAGTTCCAGAGAACAGCAAGGAGAGATAAGAAGGCCTTCTAAAATGAACAATGCAAAGAAATAGAGGAAAACAATAGAATGGGAAAGATCAGAGCTCTCTTCAAGAAAATTAGAGATATCATGGGAACACTTCAGACAAATATAGGCACAATAAAGGACAGAAATGGTAAGGACCTAACAGATGCAGAAGAGATTAAGAAGACAGGGCAAGAATACACAGATGAACTGTACAAAAAAGGTCTTAATGACCCAGATAACCACAATGGTGTGGTCACTCACCTAGAGCCAGACAGAGCCAGACATCCTAGAGTATAAAGTCAGTGGGCCTTAGGAAGCATTACTACAAAGTTACTGCAAATGATGGAACTGCAGCTGGGCTATTTAAAACCCTAAAAAATGATGCTGTTAAAATGCTGCACTCAATATGTCAGCAAATTTGGAAAACTCCCTGGTGGCTCGGCCGGTAAAGAATCTGCCTGCAATGAAGGAAACCTGGGTTCAATTCCCGGGTCAGGAAGATGCCCTGGAGAAGGGAATGGCTACCCACTCCAGTATTCTTGCCTGGAGAATTCCATGGACAGAGGAGCCTGGCAGACTACAGTCCGTGGGGTTGCAAAGAGTTGGACATAACTGAGTGACACTTTCACTTTCAGCAGCAGCCACAGGACTGGAAAAGGTCAGTTTTCATTCCAATCCTAAAGAAAAAAATGCCAAAGAATGCTTAAACTATCACACAGTTGTGTACATTTCTCATGGTAGCTAGGTTATGCTCAGAATCCTTCGAGCTAAGCTTCAGCAGTACTTGAACTGGGAATTTCCAGATGTACAAGCTGGGTTTAGAAAAGGCAGAGGAACCAGAGATCAAATTGCCAACATTCATTGGATCGTGGAGAAAGCAAGGGATTTCCAGAAAAGTTTCTGCTTCATTGACTACACTAAGGCCTTTGACTGTGTGGATCACAACAAACTGTGGAAACAAACTGGAATATTCTTAAAGAGATGGGAGTACCAGACCACCTTAGAACCAACAGTTAGAACCGGACATGGAACAACTGACTGGTTCAAAATTGTGAAAGGAGTACAACATGGCTGTATATTGTCATCCTGGTTATTTAACTTAGATGCAGAGTATATCATGTGAAATTCCAGGGTAGGTGAATCACAAGGTAGAGTCAAGGTTGCTGGGAGTTACATTAACAACCTAAGGTACATAGTTAATAGTTTAATGGCAGAAAGTAAAGAGGAACGAAAGAGCCTCTTGAGGAAGGTAAAAGATGAGTGAAAAAGCTGGCTTGAAACTCAACATTCAAAAAACTAAGATCATGACATCTAGTTCTATCACTTCATGGCAAAGAGAAAGGGAAAAGATTGAAGCAGTGACAGATTTTCTTCTCTTGGGCTCCAAAATCACTGTGGACGGTGACTGCAGCTATGAAACTAAATGATGCTTGCTCATTGGAAGGAAAGCTAAGACAAACCTAGACAGTGTATTGAAAAACAAAGACATCACTTCGCTGACAGAAGTTCATATAGTCAAAGCTGAGGTTTTTCTAGTAGCATGTATGGATGTGAAAATTGGACCATAAAGAAGGCTGAGTGCTAAAGAATTGCTTCTTTTGAATTGTGCTGGAGAAGACTCTTGAGAGTCCATTGGACAGTAAGGAAATCAACCCTGACTATTCATTGGAAGGACTGATGCTGAAGCTCCAATACTTTGGCCACCTGTTGTGAAGAGCCGACTCATAGGAAGAAACCCTGATGCGGGGAAAGACTGAAGGCAAAAGAGAAGGGGGCAAAGGATGAGATGGTTAGAGAGCATCACCAATTCAATGAACATGAATTTAAGCAGACTCTGGGAGCTAGCTGAAAAACACTACCATCAAAAACATTCATAGTACTTCAACACCAGAATACACCTTCAAGCTCACATGAAACATTGACCGAGAGACCATCTCCTGCACCATAAAACACACTGCAATACATTTAGAATAGAAGTATAAAGTATGCTCTTAGACCCCAGTGAAATTATGCTAGAAATCAATACTGAAAAACAAATGTTAACAAAGTAAAGTGAACCAGAATTTTAATTTATGAATAGTGCTTAGTGGGAAAAATACAGTATTGAAAGCATACATTAGAAAAGATGACCTAAAATCAATACTCTTAAAGCTTCCATTTTAATAAACTGGATTTAATTTACTCTTCTTTTTCTAAACTGTAGAAAAAATAAGTAATTAAAAACAGCAGAAATAAATAAAATAAATAAAAAATAAAATTGTAATAGGAAGTCAAGACCGGTTCTTTGAAAAGATCAGTAAAACCAATAAAGCTCTAGCTAGGCTAAGAAAAAAAGAGAAGACATAGATTACTAATTACTAGATTACTAATCTCAGAAATCAAATAGGTGACAACACTACAGGATGAGCCCATGGACAGTAAAAGAATAATGAAAGAATAAATTTGATAACCCAAATGAAATAGACCAATTCCTTCAAAGACACAATCTGCCAATACACACACAAGAAAAAACAGAGGATCGGAAAGTCTTTGCTTAAACGAAACTGAATGATTAACAACCTTCCAAAACAGAAAGAACCAGGCCCAGATGAGTTCACTAGTGAAATCTACCAAATATTTAAGGAAGAAATTATACAAATTCTCTACCATTTCTTCCAGAAGATAGGAGCAGAAGGAATAATTTCTAATTTTGAGGCCAGCATCACCCTCATACCAAAACCACACAAAGACATTACAGGAAAACTTAAAGATCAGTATTACTTCATAAACAGATGTAAAAATCCTCAACATAATATTAGAAAATCAAATCCAACAATGTATAAGAATTATACACTACAACCAAGTGGAATTTATTCCAGGTATACAAGATTGGTTCAACATTTAAAAATCAAGTGATGTAATCCATCACATAAACAGGCTAAAAGAAAAACCACAAGGTTGTATCAAAAGACAGAAAAATATTTGATAAAATCCAACATTCATTTACAATAGAAACTAGCAGCAAACTAAAAACAGATAGGAACTTCCTCAACCTGATAAAGAACATCCACAGAAAATATCCTACTCAGCTAATATCATACTCAGCTGGTAAGAAAGCTTTCTCATTAAGGTCAGGAACAAGGCAAGGATGACCTCTTACCACTCAGTTTCAAAATCAAACTAGGAAGTCCTAGCTGATGCCACGAGATAAGGAAATAAAAAGTATAAAGACTGGGAAGAAAGAAAGAAAACTGCATTTGTAAATGACATTATCATCTATGTAGAAAATCCAAAAGAATCAACCAAAGAAATCCTGGAACTAACAATTATAGGTTACAGGATACAAGGTTAATATACAGAAGTCAGTTGCTTTCCTATATACCTATATATAATGTAAATAGCAATACTATTTACATTAGCACCTCAAAAATTACATACTGAGGTATAAATCTCACAAGATATGTACAAAATCTATATGAGCAAAAGTGTGAAACTGCAAAAATAAGATACAAATAAATGGAGAGGTTCCATGTCATGGATCGGAAGAGTCAATAATGATGTCATTTTCCCAAACTTGATCCATAGGTTCAATGCCATTCCAATCAAAATCACAAAAAGCTATTTTGTGGGTATTGCCAAATTGATATATGGAAAGACAAAAGACAGGCAATAAGCAGTATACTGAAGAAAAGTAAAGTCGAGACACTGACATTACCCAACTTCAAGAAATACTATAAAGCTACAGAAATCAAGACAGTGTAGTTAATGGAAAAAGAATAGAGAAACAGATGAGTAGAACAAAATAGAGCCCAAAATAGTCCCACACAAATATAGTCAACTGATCTTTGACAAAGGCAACTCAGTGGAGACAGGATAGTTTTCAACAAAAGGTACTGGAACAAATGCAAAAAAATCAATCTAGACACAGACCATATACCTTTCACAAAAATTAGTTCCAAACGTATCACAGACATAAGTGTAAAGAGCAGAATTTTAAAACTTCTGGAAGGTAACATCAGAGAAAATTTAGAGGCCTTGGGTTTGGCAATGATTTTTAGGTACAACACCAAAAGTGCATTCCAGTAAAAAAAAAGTTGGACTTCAATAATTTAAAACACTTATGCTCTATGAAAAACCCTGTTGAGATATGAAAATACAAAGTGGGAGAAAATATTTGCAAAATACATGATAAAGGACTTATACCCATATATAAAGAACTCTTAAATCTCAACAATAAATTAATAAATGGACAAAAGATCAGAATAGACACCTCACCAAAGAAGTTATACACATGGCAAATAAGTATGAAAAGATGCTAACAACGTATGTCATTACATTCCCTAATGTGGTGGTAGTAACGAGATACCACTACACATCTATGCTTCTACTGCTAAGTCGCATCAGTCGTGTCCAACTCTCTGCGACCTGATAGATGGCAGCCCACCAGGCTCCCCCGTCCCTGGGATTCTCCAGGCAAGAACACTGGAGTGGGTTGCCATTTCCTTCTCCAGTGCATGAAAGTGGAAAGTGAAAGTGAAGTCGCTCAGTCGTGTCCAACTCTTAGCGACCCCATGGACTGCACCCTACCAGGCTCCTCTGTCCATGGGATTTTCCAGGCAAGAGTACTGGAGTGGGGTGCCATTGCCTTCTCCACTACACATCTATAAGAATGGCTAAAATCCAAAACATTAACAGCACCAATGCTGGTGAGAATGCAGAGCAACAGGAACTCACATTGCTTGCTGGTAGGAATTCATACTTTGAAAACGCTTCGGCAGCTTCTTACAAAGGTAAATATAGGCTTATTGTACAGTCCAGCAATTGCACTCCTAGATATTTATCCAAATGAGTTGAAAACTTATTCTATACAAAAATCTGCACATAAGTGTTTATAGCAGCTTTATTCAGAATTGCCAAAAACTGTAAACAACCAAGATATTCTTCAACAGATCAGCAGATAAACTGTGGTACATTCACAGCAATAAAAAGAAATAAGCTATCAAGCCATTAAAAGACATAAAAGCACCTTAAATGCAAATTACTAAATAAAAGAAGCCAATCTAGAAAAGGTACCAAGTAAAATTCCAAGCTATATGATAATCTGGAAAAGGCAAAACAGTGGATATGGTAAAAGGTCAGTGGTTGCCAGAGGGAGTGAGCAGAGAGGATCACCGAGGGGACTTGAGGGCAGTGAATCTGCTATATCATATTTAATAATGAATACATGACAATTCGCATTTGTCACAACCCACAGAACTGAGCAACACAAAGAATAAGGACTTTTGTTATTAATAATGTATCAAGGTTGGCTCATCAATGATAAGATATGTTCCATACTTAATGCAAAAGGAGAATAATAAGGTAAGCTGGAGGGTGGGGGGCAAACATGGGAAATCTTTGTACTTTCTGCTCAAATTTTTCTGTAAACTTTCTAAACTGCTCTAAAAAATAAAGTATTATATTTTATTTTAAAAATCATAACCAGCTTCAATTGCTTTTAAAAACGCTTAAGTTCTTCCTAAGTTGCTGGTCACTATTATAAATTTGAGGAAAAAATATACATGCGTATTGAAACTTTTAAGAAGTGATAGAAGAAAAAAAACTATCTGACTTACCTGTTGCTTCAAAGGTCAGCTTTATGGAATCCCAGGGTGTCTGTTCTTTGGATACAAGTCTGAAATGAGCAGGTTCTCTTGGAGAAACTTCTGGGGCAGGAAGATACCAGTTTTTCCTATTTGGAAAGGTAACTTCAATATTTAAGCTGCTTTATTGACTAACTTCTAGCTATAACTCATGGACACACTCAGAATATAACAAACACATAAACTCTGATGGAAATGATGATAAACAATGTCAGTTTCTCTGAAGCTCAGGTTATTATGTAGTAAAACCTTCCTGAAGTTAAGAACAAGGATCCCAGGTAATCTGAGTTCCATTACCCATACTATTTCTTCTCCTCCATTCCTTCAGTGCCAAACCATTAAACTTCCCAGAAATAAAACAATTAGAAACTGATGCTTAGCTGCTTGCTACCTGTTAGACCAGTTAAGAGGGCTACCCTTTGTTCAGGTTTCTAGAGGAAAGACGTACTAAATTTGAAAAAGCAAATTTTGAAGGAAAAAAAAAAACCCAAAAAACTCCTGAGTGCTTTATCTGTAGTGATATTAGAGCTTTTGTAGAGATATAAAAGAAAATAATATAAACAACACTCAACTTCTATGTTAACCAGTTTAAATAACAGAGTACCGACATAGTGACAGGAACTGAGAACACACTAACCCCTAACTTAAAGCAGAGAAGTAGTGAGCCAACCTGATGAGGAAGTGCACAGGGAGGTACCAAGGGAAACCGCAGAGCGGGGCGTTCTCCTCACAGTCAGCTCGGACGGTATCGTTGATCTCGGGAATGTGAGGTGTTATGTGAGACATGCCGGTATAATCAAATCCATTGATCCATACTCCAGAGTCCCGTTTAGCTACGTTTCCATCCAGATCGTGAAATGTTCTAGTTGTATGCTGAGAAGAACAAGCCTAATGAGGAAACTACTGTTTGAACTCCTTCACCCACATCCCTGCCCCACATGAACAAAAATGACTAGGTGACAATACCGAAAAATGCAGAGGCTACCGAGCAACAGGAACCCTCACGCACCAGTGGCACCAACACTTCAGGAGACTGCTTAGCATTGCCCCGTAAAGTTAGTGTGCACATACCCTTCACGCCCGCAACTCCACTCCTGAGTGTGGGCCTTAGAGAAGCTTAAACGGGGTACAAGAGTGTTGGTTCTGCACTGTCTGTATTAGCAAAAACTGGACACAACCCAAATGTCCATTAACAGTAGAATGGACAAATAAATTAGGGTGTCATCCTAGAACAGAAGTCCAGCAATGAAAAATAATGAACTACAGTGACACAATTCAACCTGGAACACTGATAGGCTGTTGGGCAATAAGAAGCAAAGTCACCAAAGAGCATTTATGGTTTGGCTTTATCTATAAGAAGCTCAAAAACAGGCAAAACTTATATGTTGTTGTTTAGAGATTCATACATATGTGGTACAGTGATGGTTAACTGCAACCTTTAAGATAGTACTTTGGAGGGTGGTAAGAGGGAGAGGAGCAAGAGAGCTGGGGTTAAGAAGGGAACACAAGGGTTTTCTCAGGTGCATTTAATGACCCTTTAATTCAAGATGATTGTTTTACTATTTCTTACAAATATACTGCTATATTTGTATTTCATACAAATTTTTTTGAAAACCAACTATTTCAGATTTAAAACACATGAACACTAAAACTCCTAAAGGTCTTAAATACATTCTAAAAGAAATACACACACACACACACACCCCTTTCCCTTTCAGTCTGTTACATGAAGCTAACTCATGTGCAAAGAAAAACAGAAATCACAGCTCACCACTAGATGACAGGCTTGTGCCTAACAGAATGAAAAGGCACCTTGCTCCATCCTGAATAGCTCTATTGACAGCAGAAACCAGCCTGAAGAATATCAAATTCGAAAAGAAACAGTACAAAGGGCAGGGGTAAACCAAAGCCCACAGGCCAAATGGCCTGCTACTATTTTTATAAAGAAAGCTTTACTGGAACACGGCCACATGCATCTGCTGGTATTGTCCACGGCAGCTTTCACTCTGTAAAAACAGAGACCGCGTGGCTGGCAGAGCCTAAAATATTTATTACCTGGCCCTTTATAGGAAAAATCTGCCAAGTTCTGAAACTGGGGAAGAAGAGAACCCCAAAACAAATCAAGACAGGAGTTTTTTAAAAATAATAAAAGTCTAGCTTCTCCTAATGACTAATGATGTAACATCAATCACATAAAATGGATCACTGTGTCCTACAGGTCTGTAAACAAGGAATAGTTGACTCTTCCTCAAAATCTCTCTGATATTTAAGTTCAAACGTATTATTATTAACTTACTCAAGTCTTTGAATAGTAATCTAGGTTATGACTCTTGGCTTTTCTGTTTGGCCACTCCATGCCCTCTAACAAAGAATGAAAGTAAGATGACTTAAGTTCTTTTTCCTCTTTTTTAAAAGCTCTAAAAAGTTTGCAGAAAAACCTGAATCTAAGAAAGTTGTCAATCTCATTCTATTAATATCTAAGTTGTTATACTTTCACTATCCCATATTACCTTGAATATTACCTAAGATCAATCTTACTAGCATTTTAAAGAATCTGTTTGCTTTTGCCAGTTGATAGGAGTTCAAGTTTTTACTCAGTCTGCAGACAGCTTTACAATCTATACTTCTAACAGTTCATTACTCCATGACACATACATGCTCTCGTTTTTCTAAGTACATTTTTGTAATTTGAACAGTAGTAAAAATAGAGGTTTCCATTCAGTCCCTTGGGAGAAGGGTTTCTAGCTGATCAGAATGCCTCTTGATGGTCAATCTTTTCCTCACTGCCTTACACAAAATAGTCAAGGTACAATTAACAGGTCAACAGTAGAAAAGTCAGTTATGTGTTTTGAGCTTTACTGTTGACCAGTGAAGCTCAAAACACCATAAGCCTTTCCTGTCTAGAATCTCAAATAGCTCACACAAAATCACTCTTACCTGAAGAAACACTCTCTTTGGCTTTGGACTGGCAGAGCTGGAGCTGTACGGGAAAAAAGTTCCACTGCAAACAAGGAGGAATGTAACTGTACATACCAAAGTTAAACTTAGCATTGTTCTTTTTGTGCTTTTGGCAAGGTAGATGAAGTTAATCTAAAAACACAAAAACAGAAAAATTACCATTGGCAGGAAAGTGGTTTTAGTGCCTTTCTAACAGGCCTTGTAGCAGATAATGAAGGACATGTATCAGCATGTGCTAACATAACTCCAGCTTCCAGTACAAAAGGCACTAATTATAAGGGATTTCCATCACAAGTCAAGCGTCTAAATAAATGAGAGATGCCCCTATCTGCATTGATGATGGCTTCTTGAAAGGCAGCCAGACAGTAAGGGAGATCAGGGAAACTGAGACAGGGTCTCTGCTCAGTCAAGACATGAGAGCATGTACATCTGTCAGTCAAACCATGGCCTTACTTTATTTCTGATTCTATCAATACTCTGTAGCCAAAACTGTACAGCAGACAACTATTTAACTGTACTAGACATCATGACATGTTTTTATTAAAGAAGTAACCCTTTATGCAAGTAAGCAGGCCTATTTCAAAACAAAACTAAAGTTCTACTTGTAATGCTTTCATAACATGCCCAGGTGCTGCTGCTGCTGCCGGATTCACCCAAATGAGCATTCAGATACGCCTTCAAGACTGCCCGTGAAGCTGCATGTAAGGGAGGACTGCTATAAAAGTAGTTCTGCACTTGAAACTTACACAATACCATAAATCAACTTTTAGTTCAATTGGAAAAAAAACAAAACTCTGAAAACTGAAACAAACTAGGAAAATAAAAGTCATTCTGCTCTTTGCATTGCCGAGTTAACCAAAGCCAACACAAAACAACAAATCTGAACTTGGGCAGGAAAAACAAGTAGCTCAGTCTCAAGATGGGCATCCTGAAAGTCCTAAATATATTAGTTTCTTAATTGCAATAAATCACTGAATTAAAGTTTTGGGGGACACACAACTCATAGAATATGTTCACAGATCCCTTAGGGGTTCTGAAGGAGCCACTCCAAAAAACAATGACCTAATCCCAGCTCCCCTCATTGGATACCCTCCCAGGGTCAATAAAAAGAAAAGTGAAGAACATAAAGGTGAAAATATTTTTTTGAGATGAAAATGAAAAATTATTCATACCAAGTACTCAACTATATGAAACTAATAGATTTTATATCTACAGTGTAACATGCGCCATCCAGAGTAATCTCCAGCAAAGGAGTACTGGCCTTATGTTTTCACACTGGAGCCAGAAAGGAGAAAAAGTACCCAAGGATTTAGGGTAGTGAGTTAGCAGAACACAGTTTGTTACCCTCTCTGTCCCTCTTCCTCCTAGGAATCACAATACTTAAAATGTGGCTCCTTAGCACAGTACCGAATACCCTGCCACAAAATGAGTTTCACCTCCAGTGGAAGGCTGGTTAGGTTTCGGTACAAAGTCATGTGGGTCCAGATAAAACCTCCCTGTGGTTCCTGTCATTCTCCACCTAGAGCTGTCCTACAGCTTCCGGTTCGGCTATAGTTCCCACATCCACATTCTCTCTTCTCCAGGTTATGAGGCTCATCTTCTGCCTCTTCTGTCCACCTTCTGGAAGAGGTTTGGTTAATGGTGATAAATGAAAAGGTGATCACAGAGGGAGAGAAGGAAGAAGAGAATGGCCTAAGTAACAATGTGTCTGGATCCCACTGTCTTAACTGTCACTATCTTTTGTCTTAAATATTATATCTGATATGGTTCCGAAATGGGTGTGAATGAAAATGAAGAGAAGCATGAGAAGGGACTATGGGATGTCCACTGTGTACTGGCTTTTTCTGTTTCTCTCTGACAGTTTCCTCCTGATCCCCCTCCTACCAGGAGTCTCATGTAATCAATATAACCATGACGGCCCCAGCATGGAATAACTCCCAGAAGCCTGTTAACCAGTCATTTGACAGCAATTTAATTGCTTTCTAGCAAATATAGTTAATAAATCCCCATAGACTTAGAGAAAAGCTTTCAGAAGTATGCATTATGGTTCAGTTCTTCACTACCCAAGGGGAAAAGGCTCACTCTATTAAAAAGCCACTATCTATACCATAGGTACACACAAATAAGAGTGAAGAGAATGGTAACCCACGGCATCAAGGAGCAGCAGTTATCTCACATTATAATGACAATCAAATTAGAGCTTAAAATATTCCAAGAGGCACCTCCAAAAGCTTTCCTAATAAAATATAATTTAGAAGATAATAACTTTAATCTAGTTGTTTATGGTTTCAAAGATTTCCATGCTTTGGGGTCACTCCCAGTTTTCAGGGTTCATTTTGTCCCCAGTTCATATGGAACTGATCTGAAATGCCCCACACTTTGATTATCTTTTATGAGCCATCAAGAGCCTTCACTCACGGAAGATGATTTAAATACATTTGGGGGGTAGAGGATCCAGTTCATAACTTCTCTTACTCTAGATTAAACCTAATCTACATATGATGACACTACAAACTCCTTTAATTCTCACAACAGCCAACCTATCAAGAAACACAGAGGATTTAAAGGCTTAACATTGAAACCAAGAGAAGTAAACCTTGAACAAAGAGCACTTTAGAATTTTCCATCCATCCCTGCAAATACCAGTAAAGACTTAACCATAGTATTAATGGTAAAAAAAAAAAAACCAGTTCTGTGTATAAGAATTACTCTACAGGGCTATAGACACAGTCACATACACTATTTATTGGTGATTTGAGAGAAGGAAATGGCAACCCATTCCAGTATTCTTCCCTGGAAAATCCCATGGGTAGAGGTACCTGGCCAGCTACAGGCCATGGGGTCACAAAAGAGTCAGACATGACTTAGTGACTAAACAAGGACAACCTGTCTATTGAAGGGACTTCCATGGATAGTGCTGACCATGCATGTGGTATTCTTATCTCTGGTTCCTAGATCTGACTCTTCACATGAGATGCCTTTTACTGTATCGGTGTCAAAAGCTCATTGTCATTTCCATGGAGGAAAGAATTGTAAGAGTCATAACTATTTTTTCTGTTTTGTCCCCTAGCCTCAAGTCTCAGAGTATAACTCCAGGTATTCAATGACTATGTCTTACTCTTAGGAACTGCAATGAAAAGAACCACAGAACTGGGGAGTGCTGACACCACACGAAGGGCAGAGCTCTGCCTGGAGCTTGCTCCAGCAGGGTGGATGTTATCCACTCTGCACCATTTCTTCCCCCTCTCCCCTGTAGAGTCCCAGGGAAGAGAAGCAGGCATGGCAAGGCAGGACTCTCTCTCTGCGGGCAGAACACAGACAGCAAAATGACAAGAGCTGTGACACGTTCTTATTACTTGGTAAATGAGCATGCTTGGGTGCTTTAAGTGTGTCACTCAAGGACACAGACTCAACTAGTGACCTTGGCGGTGCCAGCAATGAGGCGGGTGAATGACAGTGGAAAAGTCCCCATCAGAATGAGTCTCCCTTCACTGGCTCTACCAGCAACGGTGAAACTACCACGTATTTATTAACACTTGCCTCTAGTCAGTAAGTTCAAAACACAGTCTAAAAATTCACCACCAAGCAATCTCTACCAGTTCTCACTTGGTATTCATTCCACACATTCACATTCAGGTGGTTTGAAAGCTATCTGAAAAGTATCATCAGAGGATTTGGGAGCATGAGAAAGCAAAACTAACAAACCCCCGCTTCTACGTTTTCTGACCACACCAAACCTACAATATGCACCATTTCTTTGGCTTAAGAGTAGAAAAAGTGTTGGCCACTCAGTCGTGTCCGAGTCTGCGACCCCATGGACTGTAGACCGCCAGGCTCTTGTCCATGGAATCTTCCAGGCAAGAATACTGGAGTGGGTTGCCATTTCCTTCTCCAGGGGATCTTCCCGGCTCAGGGGTTGAACTCAGATCTCTTGCATTTCAGGCGGATTCTTTACAGTCTGAGAAACCAGGGAAGCTCTTCAATACTATTTTGTAAGATCTAGCATGGTTAAACTCATCACATATTTATATATAAAATGAAGAAGGAAATTAAAAAAAAAAAAAAAAAAACTTTTTCCTTACAAAATAGGATGAGAGAATTATGGTACAACCAGCCAAAATAGAGGCCAGCACAACGTCAGGTGGAATTTCTGAACCACTCCTGCCAAGGATAGGGGTAAACATCTCAAATACGGCCCAGATGAGGTACAGTGCATACAGATATGGAATAAACATCCCCAAAAGGTAAAAGGCAATATATTTTCCTCCAGCACCTAGAGAAAAAGAGAAAGAAAACATACATCTCTGAAATTCTCCAGTGAGATAATAGCTTTTTATAGCAACAGTGTATCTTTACACCTAACAAAAATTAGGTTAGCAGTGACTTGGCCTTTTGGTACATGTTATAAACAGAGATAAAACACTTTGAGAGGGTAAAATACAAATAAGAAAACAAAAAATGTAATATATTACCATGTGTTCATTTATGTAAGAATGATGGGTATAAGATAAACATCTGTGTGATCTTAAAACAGCAACAATTTTGAAAGCCTACCCAATAAAATCAAATAAGGAGACAAGTTTCTGGAAGCCTTAATGTATTTTAAGGCATTTCCCGTTTGTATTGCAACCAAAAAGACCCTACCATGCTGCTTCAAGTCCTTTTGCACGCAAAGCTTTGTGAGCAACGGGAATGCCACCCAGACAGCACTAATAAATGCAGAGCAGAGCCCTCGGTAAGTGAGAGCTGTAAGGAACCCACAGTGTACAAACAACGAGACATCAAAAAATACTTCTCCCAGATACTGGCCACTGGCATTCTGAAAGAAAAAAAATACAGACAACTCATCAAGATCTTCTACTGCAGTATAATTTCCACTGCTCAGAAAAGCTACATTTTGTCTTGAGCAGGGTCTATCCTTTAAACTATGAAGTAAACACTGACAAAGCTACCTCCTCTCAGGAAGCAATAAGTTCAAATTGCTGCACAAGAAAGGAGAATTTAACAAGTTAGGGTAAAAACATCGTTACTTATATATAAGCTTTCCCTCCACTGGGCTGAGAGACCTTTGGAAATGTTCTAAAGTAGAAGAAAGGACTTCCCTTAAAACATTCACTACTATAAGCTCTTATTCATGAAATTTTCAAAGAATGTCAAGCAAACCAGAGAAACAACCCATATGAAGAACAGTATAAGCTGTTGCAGTGCCTCCAACAGCATGCCTCAAGAACTGCAGGACCTTTAGAGCACAGGGCCATGGGGGGTTTGATCAACACTTTTTGAGCTTTGAAGTCTGAAAGTCTGAGGATTCCTGTACAGCACCTTGAGTTCTACAGAAGAAAGTTGCCTTTTGAACTTTATACATTTTAACTTCTGTACCAGTTATTCTATTACTGTAAACATGAAAGTTATAATTTCAGTGCAGAAACATCAAAACAGAAATAGGTATGTTTAAGCTTTTCTCTCCTCTGCCTTCTCATTTCTGTACAGTCCAGGGCATGTTTGTTAAAAGGGCCCCTACTTCAAAAATGCAAAAGAGTTTCAGTCACACATGTTTCAAAACAAACTAAAGGTCACTTGACAAACTTCCTTGGACAATGAAAGATAGGCTATTGTTGGTAAAATGTTAGATGTTCAACACTATTAATCAAGAGTCATGGTCTCTGAAAAGAATAAAATAGTTCTCAGGATTCAATTTGAAGCCAGATTCCACTCAGATATTTAAAAACAAAGATATCAACAATGAAGACTATAATAAGATGTTTTACACTGTTCCCACTTTATACCAAGTTCAAACATCCCTCAAATCTAGCTCCCCTCTCCCCACCTCTATCACCCTTTCCCCCTTCCAGTCCATTGGTAATGTATACTGTTACCAGAGTGTTCCTGCTGAATTACAAATCTTCTCATTCAATATCCTGCCTAGAAAGTTTAAACTGTGGCCCCAGTGATTTTTAGGGTTATGCTCTAACTATCAACCTTATCTTCACCACACTGAACTTCTTATTGCCTGTGACCCAAATACATCTTGTACATTCTGACCTTTGCCCATCAACCAGTTCCCTGGTACATTTCTACTCAGGCCACAAAAAACGCAGTTCAAATGTCACCACCTTCATGAAGTCTTCCTGACTTCCACAAACAAAGTTAATCTCTCCTGGCCCTACAATCCTACAGCACTGCGAAGCTATCACTATTTCACTTTATCCCAGTGCATTGGAGTCACTGTGGTTTCCCCATCATTGCATCCCCCAGGGAGACTGTGACCTTCTCAAAGAAAAGACTAGGCCTGAAGATGGGAACCCACTGGGTACTCAAAGACAATATGAGACAAAAATGAAAATATTACTCTTTCTACTGTGCCTTCAGCCCAAAGTTTCATAATTGGACAACTGAAATTAGAATTTTACTAAGCATTCCTGTCTTACCCTCTACTGTACCCCAATGCCATATCAACCAGAGTGTCAGCCACACTCTGGTTACATCCCACTGCAGCAAGAATAAACACTTGAAATTGAGCCGCATCATGTAGTTCTTTTGGAAACTCTAGTCATGAAGATATAAGTATTGGCTCAACCATAAACAGATGGCTAACCTCAATGAATCTTTCTTCAGTAGGGCCTGCCACACAGAAGGGCTCCTTACACCATATCCCAACATGAACTGAACTGAGACCAAGCTTCAGGTACTGAAGACATGCTAGTGAAAGTATGCTGTTTACAGTCTTCCGTGTCCCCAGTCTAATCCCCAGCAGGACAAACTGAAATAAACAGGTGTGCACATGCCATACTGAAAATGAGGGAAGAAAGAAAGATTTTCCCTTTTATTATCTTAGAAAATCAGAATGTTTGTGGCTTGCTCTCTCACTAATTATTCAATTTTTAGTCCTGCTCTCTCATAAACCTAATATTAACTTTGTTTTTACCAAACAAATGTATACAGTTGAAACCATGACTACGGCTATTTCTCTAAGACAGCATGTATTATTTTGGAACTCTATCTCCCCTCCCTTTCTCTCCTCAGCAATGTGTCACTAACCCCCAGACCACCTAGCATGCTGACAGAATCTGTATCAACAACACACAGCTTTAAAAAAAAAGAGTAAAGGAGACTGAACAAGTTCAGTGCAGCTTTAGATACAGTGCTCATCCAGGCAGAAAACAGTGTGTCAGTTCTGTGCCAGAGACTGCCTAAGCACAGGGGACAGTGAACAGAATCATCCCTGCCCTCAAGGAGCTGACAGTCCACCAGAGAACAGGGCTATTCAAATAAAAATAACCGGTGGTCCCAGGGAAGGCTGGCAGATTAAAGAGCATGGTCATAAAAACTGCCACTGTCAGCAGAGGCAGAAGGCTATGCTAACACGCCTTGCTGTCACCAACACCCCAAACACTGTTTGCCAGCCGTGTAAACTCACTGAATAAGTCTGCAACCCTCAGAATAAGAAGTTTTCCAGAAAGTCAACATGGTTCTGGGAGTCGATTTTCCATAACCATGCCAAACAATTTTTGGTGTCACAAAAGGCCAAACATAAGGAACCCCACCTGAGTTTGACTTCAATCCTTGAAGGTGGCAGAAAGAAATTAATAAAAAAGCCCAACACTTACCACATAATAAAATCTTTTTGCAAGGGTATGTATGAATATTATTTTGGCTACAGCTGCAGTTCCATACAGACAAACGGAGACATAGAAGTGGTTATACCATGAGAGGGACTGTCCAATAAGTGAGATGAACACTGCTATAATGAGAACTGTAACCAAGCTGGTAAACCAGCTTATCAGAGTGATGCCAAGTCCACAGAAGAAGTCCTTTGTGTAGGTAGCAGCTGACGGAGAGAAAACAAGAGCAGTGATCACTGTCTTTATCAAATCAATTTCACCACCAGTTAGTAGAATTAAAGGAGCAAACATTAAAACAAAATTTACCACTATAATTGAAAATATTAAAATTTCCTAGGGGTAAGGTTTGTTAAACATTACAACAAACAAGGAAAGTATCAGTGAATAAAATTCAAGTATGAACATTTGCTGAGAGTCTGTGGGTACAAAGGACCCAAAGAGGTAAGTCTTCAGGAAAAGTTCAGCTATATTCCTGACTAGGAAAGGGAGTCATCTTGATTTTTACCACCTCTGGAATGCTTTGTGTATTGAAATAACAGCAAAAATGGAAGGCAGAGTTACATATAAAGTCTTACCAAAAGAAACTTAACACAGGAAGAGAAGCAGCATGAGAAAATAACCAGTGATTAAGGAATATTTAAATCGCTGCTAAATATCTGACCTGCTAACAGCACACACTAACTTAAGACTGTAAAACAGTTCAAGCAGAAGCAGACCAATTTAACCAGAAACAGTTCATTCATACTCCAGAACAGGGTGCTACTGGTCTGCAATGTGGACAACGCTTTTTAAGGGACTCTTCACTAAAAGTCAATCTTTACAAACCATTTTCTACAAGCTTTTGAAGTACTTCCATGAAGTGCGTAAGTACATAAAAATTGCATGCTTCACCAAGACTAAAAGTATAATGAGCATATCACCCTGATACTCATTTAGAAATTTCTTCAATTCAGTTGCTCAGTTGTATCCAACTCTTTGCAAACTGCAGCATGCCAGACTTCCCTGTCCATCACCAACTCCCAGAGCTTGCTCAAACTCATGTCCATTGAGTCAGGGATGCCATCCAACTGTCTGTTGGATGTCGTTCCCTTCTCCTGCCTTCAATCTTTCCCAGCATCAAGGCCTTTTCCACTGAGTCAGTTCTTCACATCAGGTGGTCAAAGTATTGAAGTTCCAGCTTCAGCGTCAGTCCTTCCAATGAATATTCAGGACTCATTTCCTTTAGGATTCTCTAGTTTGATCTCCTTACAGTCCAAGGGACTCAACAGAAGAATCTTCTCCAATACCACAGTGCAAAAGCATCAGTTCTTCACTGCTCAGCTTTCTTTATGGTCCAACTCTCACATTCATACGTGACTACTGGAAAAATCACAGCTTTGAATAGATGGGCCTTTGTCAGCAAGGGAATGTCTCTTCTTTTTAATACGATGTCTAGCTTTGTCATAGCTTTTCTTCCAAGGAAAAAGCGTCTTTTAATTTCATGGCTGCAGTCACCATCTGAGTGATTTTGGAGCCCAAGAAAATAAAGTCTGTCACTGATCCATCATTTCCCCATTTATTTGCCATGAGTGATGGGACCAGATGCCATGATCTTTTTTGAATGTTGAGTTTTAAGCCAGCTTTTTCACTCTCCTCTTTCACTTTCATTAAGAGGCTCTTTAGTTCCTCTTCGCTTTCTGCCATAAGGGTGGTGTCCTCTGCATATATGAGGTTATTGATATTTCTCCCGGCAGTCTTGATTCCAGCTTGTGCTTCATCCAGCCCAGTATTTCACATGATATACTCTTCATATAAGTTAAATAAGCAGGGTGACAATATACAGCCTTGATATACTCCTTTCCCAATTTGGAACCAGTCTGTTGGTCCATGTCCAGTTCTAACTGTTGCTTCTTGATGTGCATACAGATTTCTTAGGAGGCAGGTATGGTTGGCAGAGGTATTCCCATCTCTTGAGTTTTTCCACAATTTGTTGTGATCCACACAAAGTCAATAAAGCAGAAGCAGATGTTTTTCTGGAACTCTCTTGCTTTTTCTATCCAACGGATACTTATTGGCAATTTGATCTCTGGTTCCTCTACCTTTTCTAAATCCAGCCTGAACACCTGGAAGTTCTTGGTTCATATACTGTTGAAGCCTCACTTGGAGAATTCTGAGCATTACTTTGCTAGCGTGTGAGATGAGTACAATTGTGTGGCAGTTTGAGCATTCTTTGGCATTGCCTTTCTTTGGGATCGGAATGAAAACTGACCTTTTCCAGTCCTGTGGCCATTGCTGAGTTTTCCAAATTTCCTGGCATACTGAGTGCAGCACTTTCGCAGCATCATCTTTTAGGATTTGAAATAGCTCAACTGGAATTCCATCACTTACACTAGCTTTGTTCATAGTGATGCTTCCTAAAGCCGACTTGACTTCAGTTCCAGGATATCTGGCTCTAGGTGAGTGATCACACCATCATGGTTATCTAGGTCATTAAGATCTTTTTTGTATAATTCTTCTGTGTATTCTTGCCACCTCTTGTTAGGTCCATACCATTTCTGTCCTTTATTGTATTTCTTACAATAGTGTAAATCAAATGTTATTTTTCTTAAGATTTGTAACTTCTTGGAAAGATACAAGAAAAGTGCCAAACAACTTTAGGTAAACTCTATACCCATCCAGTATTGTAGTTTTAGAGGAAAATACTTACTCTTATATTTGGGATGCAGTAATTTCCTTCCCAGGTATAAAACAACAGCCATTACCACCATATAGTTAATTATTGAGCCAACACGAGACGGGTAGGCAATGACAAACAGGCCAAGCACATCAAAGAAGACCATGTTTCCATGTTGATACTTAGAAGAAGAAGCCAACATATCAGATGTAGCTAGATATTTAAGAACTGCTAAAATGTTGTCACCTATTAGTAAAAAGAAATGAAAGGTAACAACGTTGAATAAACCATCCACTGCTGGAGTCAAGGAGTACCTAGAAAGACTATGAACAGAAACAGCTTTCTACCGTCCTACTGTTCGCCCCAGTTTTTCTTGATAAATCTCTCTTATAAGGTCCATGCCCTCTACACTGTTTCTTCTCTGCTTTGAAGCTCCGTGACCTGGTCTTCATCCTTTCTCTTCTAGTTATTATAGCTACTCCCTGATCAACTGTACCCTCGCTGGTGACAAACCCAACAGCTATTTCTCAGTCTCTATTCATTTAATATATACTTAATGTAGCGGACACTGCTCTGACATAGAAATTCAGTGGGGAACCAAGAACCTCAAGAAGCTCTCTGACACCAAACAAGTTATTACACATGTATTAAGAATTAATAAGGACTTCCCTGCTGGTCCAGCGGTTAATAATCCACCCTGCAACGCAGGACATGCAGGTTCAACCCCTGTTCAGGGAACTAAGGTCACACATGCCATGGGGCAACTCAGTCCTCATGCCTACTCTACTGAGCCCATGCTCTGGAGCCTGTGCCCACAACTGGAGAAGCCTGCATGCCCCAATGAAAGATCCCTGTGTGCCGCAACTAAGACCTGATACAGCTGAATAAATATTTTAAAAAATAATAATAAGGAACGTCAATAATATCTCAATTAAAAAAAGAAATAGTATGGAGAAAGTGCCCTAAGAACATATCAGGGAGACTAGTGGAGTTGGAGAAATCAACTAGCTAAAGGATGGATAGGAGCTACGACAGGGGAGAGATTTTGTTTAGAGACCCGTGTAGATAAAGGCCCTGAGGAGGGGAAAAATGTCCAGAATGAGGAGCGAGAGTATTTTGCAATGAAGCTGGAGAGCGGGCTGAGTCATTGTCAGGCAGAAGCTGGCACCTCAGAGGCCGTCATAAGTATCTGTTACATCAATCAATGACTGAGTTTGAACTATAATGAAGAATTGTAAGAAGCTTTGAATGGCTGGCATATCTTCCTGATGCTCATTCCGTCCTGGACTTCCTCTTCTTTTCACTGAAGACACCACACTGTCTCACTGTGGGATTTCTTTCATCAGCTCTCCTGCCGCCTTCAAATGCATCTTCCCCTAAGCTCAGGTTTGTTTCACCCTTCCAAACACCATTTCCATTCTCCAGACTTCTGTGGTTTTGACTGTGCCTTTAATTTCCAAACCCAGATACCCAGTTCTGCCACAGTCTCTAATGGCATATCTACATTTTCATCTGGTCAGTTCACAGACACCCTCTGTCTCGTATCTGACAGAGTTCACAGCCTCCTCCCCCTTCTCACTACTGCTCTGGGCGAGAGCCACCTTCCCATGTCCAATTATGGTCAGTGGTGTCATCTCTCCCCAGCCAGCCAGGCTTTACCCTCTGAGGTCTTCTTTGCTGCCATCCATCTGATTCATCCCTGCTATGTAACCTATCAAGTCTTGCTGAGTTTTCATTCAAAATGTACCTAGTTTTCCACCCTTGCTTTCATGTCTATCTTTTGCCAGCACTACAGTCTAGGTCTTCGTATTCCACACTAAAATTACTGTTGGAACAGCCCTGACTCTTGGCTCTCTCCCCTTGTCTCCCATACACTCCATACTGCATCACCAGACTGACAGCATTTTAAACCATCATTCATTCACATATGCAGGCCTTTAATGATCTCTTATTCCTATAGCATCCGCTTGCTGACTTTTAAAGCCATCTACAGCTTTCTCTACCTCCATACACCTCTGCCTCATTTCCCTCTATGTCTGAAAAATGCAACCTCCATTCACACTGTAGTCTAACAGTCCTCAGCACAAACAAGCCCTACTCATGCAGAGCTCTTACTCAAACAGGCTCTTTCCCACTGTGCCAAATCCCAACTCTTTGGAAGGCTCAGCCTCAGACTCACCTCCCCTGACTACTACTGATGTCACCGGAAAGCATTTTAACTCCCGTCCTGACACCTGTCCTATATAACTGGCTCACCTGTCCTCACCACCCAACCTTGGATCAATGCAACTTTTCCATACCTGGGCAAGTTGCCCAAATATGTGTTTGTGCCACCTCCAATGTACAGCTTCCATTTTGGCTACACTCTCAATACTCAGCAATGTTTCCATAACCCTAAGTCAACTCCCTTTCAAATTCCTCATAATGAATAGTCTTAGGTTCCTAACTGCTAAACTAGAGTTCAAGGCTAAAATTCAAAGCCTCATCTAACTCCAAAGCCCCACTTCATTCACACCATACACTGCCTCCTTAATGCACAGGACACAGAGTATCTATAGGCTCACAGGTCATCCATAATATTCCATCTTAATATCAAAAGTCTAAATCAGAGTACCAACCTGCTCTCTGAATGGAATCTGTTAGAATTCTGTCCGCTGTGTCATACTTGGTGTGATAAATGTATCCATTCTCAATAAAAGCTAAGTCTATTCCTAAGACATACAGAAAAAAAAAACAAAATAAAAGTCATTTTACTTTAAAGATCAACCTCAATTTAAGGCCTCTTTGTTTAATGTATTTAATGTATTAAATTCCTAAAAGACAGCAAAGCAGTAGCATGACTGCTTTGTCACATTCATGAAGGAATGATGAAATTCTCACAGAACCTATAGCTATGGTACATAATTCAATATGTAATGACTGGGGCATTACAAGTCACACAGCAAGGAGTAGGAATACTGGCATGGGAGGTCATCAAAACTTTACCATCTACATCTTGCCAGATGTAGAATTTGGCCAGAGCCAAATTTTAACTTTAAATAAGCTGTACAAGTCCCCAGGGCAGTTGGCGAAGCAAGGTAACGATGAAAAAGACCCCTGAAGGATCTATCACCATCTTTTGCGAATGAAGTGCTAACAGTTCTCCCCTGTTCTTCTGTCACATTGTGGGCCAAGATGACATGTTCTAGAAAAAGGAAGCATTTAAAGTAAATTGGAGTTTAAAAGAAAAGGAGACTATCAGGAACTCTTTTTGAGTGAGTCAGTATATACAGTTCTCACATAAAAATCTGCTCTCAGAAAATGCTGCTTACCCACAAACTTCCAAAAAGTAAGACTTGTTTTTAATTAATCATTGTCACAGAAAAGTCCATAACAATTGACAATACCTGGAATGTTCCCAAAATCCCTGTAGATCCGGAAGTCAGTATCTGAAGGAATGATTCCACTCTGGAAAACCTCCTGAGCCACCACCGAAGCAAATGGGTGTTTAGCTGCTGAGACATAAGCTTGGACCAACCAAGGATTTTCAGGACCTAAAATAAAATATGACAACAATGAGGTTAATCTGGAACTTTTTAACATACATAAAGTAGTTACTATGGTGATTTGGGGAGATAGGTCAAGAGTTTTGTTTTTTTAATCCTCTTCTATATTTTCCAACATTTCTTTGATAAATGCATATGATTCTTTTAAATGAAAAATAACCTTGTGGACAACAAAATTGCTTTTAATAATAATATAACAGCTCTATAAAAAGTTTAAGTTTAAAAATGAAAAACTACTCACAAGCCCATCATCCAAAGATAACTATTATCATTTTTAAGTCTTCGACTTATATATGACTTATAAATGTATGTGTGTACACAGATGTACTGATAGGGTATGTATAATCTTTACATTTCTCTTTCACTTAACGTTGTACTAAACACATTCCTATGTTGCTAGTTATTACAATGATTATTTTAGATATTACAGTGATCATGGTCCAGTGGTTAAGAATCCACCTTTCAATGCAGGAGATGCAGGTTCAATTCCTGGTCAAGGAACTGAGCTCCCACATGCTGCAGGGCAACTGAGCTTGCACACGACAACTAGAGAGCCTGCACGTTGCAGTGAAAAGATGCTGCCTGCCACAACGGAGACCCAAAGCAGCCAAATAATTTTTAAATGATCATTTTAATAACTGTGTAATTACTGAACATATCATAAAGTTCCTTATTATTACACATAACTTGTATCATTATTAACAATTCCACATTAACATCTCCATCATATACAGTTTTCAAATAAAGGAGTTTTTTCTTTCAGATAACAAGATAAATTACATTACTGTCCCAATTATTCACTGTTCCCTCTCACATAACTTACAATGCCTCCTGTGGAAGCAGCACATACATGAACTGCTTCAGCCAACTGACTGTGAATGGGAGAGACACAGACCCTGAAGAGCCATCACATGGTCCACCTCTCCCATTAACTTTGGCCCTGAGATCGCTATGTCCCTGATGGGGGCTTCTTCAGCCTGGATCCCAGGATGAATAAGACACATGGAACACAATAACCATGGGACCAGAATGTAACATGAGCAACAAATAAACCTTTGCTGTTGTAATCCACTGAGATTCAGGGGTTGTATATTATAACTAAATTTAGCAAAAAGTTATCTGATGTTGACAGATCAAGTAACTCCATTTCAGAGAATCCAAGAATATTAACATTTTCATAACTTTATAACCAGATAATCATTTGCTTTCCTACAGGAAAAAAAAAAAACATAAATGGTGGAGGACAGAAGGGGTGAAGAAACGCTACAGAATCAGATACCTAGGTGACCCAGATACTGGAGTTACCAGGCATGAATTTTAAAATAAATATTAATTATTCAAAAACACAGATAACAGCAAGGGTATCACTAAACAAGCACAAACCATTAACAGAGAATGTGTCAAAGAGAAACCCTCGGACTGAAAATAATAACTGCTGTTAAGAATTTTAATATATACACAGCTTAATACAAAGGTAAAAACATTTTTTGATTGGGCTGTTTATTTTTCTGGAATTGAGCTGCAGGAGTTGCTTGTATATTTTTGAGATTAGTTCTTTGGCAGTTGCTTCATTTGCTATTATTTTCTCCCATTCTGAAGGCTGTCTTTTCACCTTGCTTATAGTTTCCTTTGTTGTGCAGAAGCTTTTAAGTTTAATTAGGTCCCATTTGTTTATTTTTGCTTTTATTTCCAATATTCTGGGAGGTGGGTCATAGAGGATCCTGCTGTGATGTATGTCGGAGAGTGCTTTGCCTATGTTCTCCTCTAGGAGTTTTATAGTTTCTGGTCTTATGTTTAGATTTTTAATCCATTTTGAGTTTATTTTTGTATATGGAGTTAGAAAGTGTTCTAGTTTCATTCTTTTACAAGTGGTTGACCAGTTTTCCCAGCACCACTTGTTAAAGAGATTGTCTTTTCTCCATTGTATATTCTTGCCTCCTTTGTCAAAGATAAGGTGTCCATAGGTGCGTGGATTTATCTCTAGGCTTTCTATTTTGTTCCAATGACCCAATCAAAAAATGGGCCAAAGAACTAAACAGACATTTCTCCAAAGAAGACATACAGCTGGCTAACAAACACATGAAAAGATGCTCAACATCACTCATTATCAGAGAAATGCAAATCAAAACCACAATGAGGTACCATTTCACGCCAGTCAGAATGGCTGTGATCCAAAAGTCTACAAGCAATAAATGCTGGAGAGGATGTGGAGAAAAGGGAACTCTCTTACACTGTTGGTGGGAATGCAAACTAGTACAGCCACTATGGAGAACAGTGTGGAGATTCCTTAAAAAAACTGGAAATAGAACTGCCTTATGACCCAGCAATCCCACTACTGGGCATACACACCAAGGAAACCAGAATTGAAAGAGACACGTGTACCCCAATGTTCATCGCAGCACTGTTTATAAAAGCCAGGACATGGAAGCAACCTAGATGTCCATCAGCAGGTGAATGGATAAGAAAGCTGTGGTACATATACACAATGGAGTATTACTCAGCCATTAAAAAGAATACATTTGAATCAGTTCTAATGAGGTGGATGAAACTGGAGCCTATTATACAGAGTGAAGTAAGCCAGAAAGAAAAACACCAATACAGTATACTAACGCATATATATGGAATTTAGAAAGATGGTAACGATAACCCTGTATGTGAGACAGCAAAGAGACACAGATGTATAGGACAGTCTTTTGGACTCTGTGGGAGAGGGAGAGGGTGGGATGATTTGGGAGAATGGCATTGAAACATGTATAATATCATATGTGAAATGAATTGCCAGTCCAGGTTCGATGCAGGATACAAGATGCTCAGGGCTGGTGCACTGGGATGACCCAGAGGGATGGTACGGGGAGGAGGGAGGGAGGGGGGTTCAGGATGGGGAACACGTGTACACCTGTGGTGGATTCATGTTGATGTATGGCAAAACCAATACAATATTGTAAAGTAATTGGCCTCCAAGTAAAATAAATAAATTTATATTAAAAAAAAATAAATAAAAGTTGGAGATAACAGGAAAAAAAAAAAGAAAGGTAAAAACAGCAGAAGAAAAATGATAGATCCAGAGAATTAAAGCACAAAAGGAAACAGGGATAGAAAACTCAAAAATGCTTATAAGACATATGGGATAGGATATAAAGGTCTAACATGAGTAACTGGAATCCCAGAGGAAGGGGAGGATGGGAACAGAAGCAATGTGTAAAAGAAGTTAAGGCCAATAACTTCTGAAAACTTACAGGAAACACCACCAAGCTATGAATTCAAAAGGCCCTAGAAAGCCGAAACAAGATAAACATAAACAAAAACATACTCAGCATCAGGCTCTTTGCTTTTGAATACCATTATCCACCAAAAGAACCAGTTCTCCCTAGAGATATGCCCAATTCCAAATCTGAGGCTAGGAAAATACTCAAAAGTGGGAACATCTTGTGCCAGAAAGGAAGTGCTCAAACACGTCAGAGACGTGTCAAAAGGACAGGCACCAGCTGAAGGGGCTGCCATTGGCCTGAACTGGATCAAGTCATGCATTAAAATGGTTATAACATAATATAAAATCCATAAAATAAAACACATGAAAAACACTGAAATAAACACACACACACAAGGGAGAAGTCTTACAAGGAGCTGAGAGAAGAAGAGAAGTGAAAGGCAAAGAAGAAAAGGAAAGATATACCCAACTGAATGCAGAATTCCAGAGAATAGCAAGGAGAAATGAAAAAACCTTCTTAAGTGAACAGTGCAAAGAAATAGAGGAAAACAACAGAACGGGGAAGACTACAGATCCCGTAAAGAAAACTGGAGATGCCAAGGGAACATTTCATGCAAAGATGGGCATGATAAAGGACAGAAATGGCAAGGACCTAACAGAAGCAGAGATGTGGCAAGAATAAACAGAAGAACTACACGAAAAAAGTCTTAATGACACAGATAAACACAGTGGTGTGGTTACTCACATAGAGCCAAACATCCTGGAGTATGAAGTCAAGTGGGCCTTAGAAAGCATTACTACAAATAAAGCTACTGGAGGTGGTGAATTCCAACTGAGCTAATTAAAATCCTAAAAGATGATGCTGTTAACGTGCTGCACTCACCAAGTTAGCAAATTTGGAAAACTCAGCAGTGGCCACAGGACTGGCAAAGGTCAGTTTTCATTCCAATTCCAAGAAGAGCAATGCCAAAGAATGTTCAAACTACCACACAATTGCACTCATTTCATATGCTAGCAAAGTAATGCTCAAACCCTTCAAGCTGGGTTTCAACAGTACATGAACTGAGAACTTCTAGATATACAAGCTGGATTTAGAAAAGGTTGAGGAGCCAGAGATCAAATTGCAACATCCAGCGGATCATAGAAAAAGCAAGGGAATACTAAAAGATATCTACTTCTACTTCATTCACTACGCCAAAGCCTTTGACTGTGTGGATCACAATAAACTGGAAAAATTCAAGAGATGGGAATACCAGAACACGTTACCTGTCACCTGTGAAACCTGTATGAAGGACAAGAAGCAACAGTCAGAACTGGACATGGAACAATGGACTGGTTCAAACTTGAGAACAGAGTATGTCAAAGCTATATACTGTCGCCCTGTTTATTTAACTTGTATGCAGAGAATATGAGAAATGGTGGGCTGGATGAATCACAAGCTGGAATCAAAACTTCTGGGAGAAATATTAACAACCTCAGATATGCAGAAGATACCACTCTAATGGCAGAAAACAAAAAGAAACTAAAGAGCCTCTTAATGAGGATGAAAAAGGAGAGTGAAAAAGCTGGCTTCAAACTAAACATTCAAACAACAAAGATCATGGCATCTGGTCCTATCACTTCATGGCAAATAGATGGGGGACAAAGTGAAAACAGTGGCAGATTTTATTTTCTTGGGACCCAAAATCAGTGTGGACAGTGACTGCAGCCAGGAAATTAAAAAGACGCTTGCTCCTTGGAAGAAGAGCCATGGCAAACCCAGACAGTGTATTAAAAAGGGACATCACTTTGCCAACAAAGGTCCATAAAGTCAAAGCTATGCTTTCCCCAGTAGTCATATATGATGTGAAAGTTGGACCATAAAGAAGGCTGAGCACGGAAGAATTGATACATTCAACTGTGGAGCTAGAGAAGACTCTTCAGAGTCCCTTGGACAGCATGGAGATCAAACCAATCAATCCTAAAGGAAATCAACCCAGAATATTCACTAGAAGGATTGATGCTGAAGCTGAAGCTCCAATACTTTGGCCACCTGATGCAAAAAGCTGACTCACTGAAAAAGACTCTAATGTTGGGAAAGATTGAAGGCAGGAGGAGAAGAGGAAGACAGAGGATGAGATGATTAGATGGCATCACTGACTCGATGGACATGAGTTTGAGCAAGTTCTGGGAGTTGGTAACAGACAGGGAAGCCTGGCATGCTGCAGTCCATGAGGTCGCAAAGAGTCGGACATGACTGAGCGACTGAACTGGACTGGACTGTAGCCAGTCAACTGCTAATAAATTATTATTTGCTATTTATTTTATATGTATTTTAGACTATGGAAATGATGTTAGACAAAAAAGCAAATTTGAGCAGTTTTCTTATTCGACTTCAAATGGGTCATAAAGCAGCAGAGACAACTCACAACATCAACAACGCATCTGGCTCAGGAACTGCCAATGAGCGTACAGTACAGTGGTAGTCAAGAAGTTTTGCAAAGGAGATGAGAGCCTTGAAAGTAAGAAGCACAGTGGCTGGCCATCAGAAGTTGACAACAACCATCTGAGAAGATCATTGAAACTGATCCTCTTATAACTATACAAGAAGTTGCCCGAGAACTCAATGTCAACCATTCTACAGTCATTTGGCATTTGAAGCAAATTGGAAAGGTGGAAAATGTCAGTAATTGGGTGCCTCATGAGTTGACCGCATCTATTTCTGCTTTATTGACTATGCCAAAGCCTTTGACCGCGTGGATCACCACAAACTGGAAAATTCTTAAAGAGATGGGAATACAAGACCACCTGACCTGCCTTCTGATAAATCTGTATGCAGATCAGGAAGCAACAGTTAGAACTGGACATGGAACAACAGACTGGTTCCAAACAGGGAAAGGAGTATGTCAAGGTTGTATATTGTCACCCTGCTTATTTAATTTCTATCCAGAGTATATCATGAGAAACGCTGGGCTGGATGAAGCACAATCTAGAATCAGGATTGCCAGGAGAAATATCAATAACCTCGGATATGCAGATGACACCACCCTTATGGCAGAAAGTGAAGAAGAAATAAAAAGCCTCTTGATGAAAGTGAAAGAGGAGAGTGAAAAAGCTTAAAGTGTTGGCTTAAAGCTCAACATTCAGAAAACTAAGATCATGCATCTGGTCCCATCACTTCATGGCAAATAGATGGGAAAACGATGGAAACAGTGAGAAAGTTTACTTTGGGGGGCTCCAAAATCACTGCAGATGGTGACTGCAGCCATGAAATTAAAAGACGCTTGCTCCTTGGAAGAAAAGTTATGACCAACCTAGACGACATATTAAAAAGCAGAGACATTACTTTACCAACAAAGGTCCATCTAGTCAAAGCTATGGTTTTTCCAGTAGTCATGTATGGATGTGAGAGTTGGACTATAAAGAAAGCTGAGCACCGAAGAATTGATGCTTTTGAACTGTGGTGTTGGAGAAGACTCTTGAAGAGTCCCTTGGACTCCAAGGAGATCCAACCAGTCCATCCTAAAGGAAATCAATCCTGAATATTCATTGGAAGGACTGATGGTAAGCTGACACTCCAATACTTTGGCTACCTAATGCGAATACCCGACTCATTGGAAAAGACTCTGATGTTGGGAAAGATTGAAGGCAGGAAAAGAAGGGGATGAAAGAGGATGAGATGGTTGGATGGCATCACGGACTCATTGGACATGAGTCTGAGTAAACTCTGGAAGTTGGTTCTGGACAGGGAGGCCTGGCATGCTACAGTCCATGGGGTCACAAAGAGTCGGACATGACTGAGAGACTGAACTGAACTGCTGCTACTGCTGCTCCTAAGTCGCTTCAGTCATGTCCGACTCTGTGCGTCCCCATAGACGGCAGCCCACCAGGCTCCCCCGTCCCTGGGATTCTCCAGGCAAGAATCCTGGAGTGGGTTGCCATTTCCTTCTCCAATGCATGAAAGTGAAAAGTCAAAATGAAGTCGCTCAGTGGTGTCCAACTCCTAGCGACCCCATGGACTACAGCCTACCAGGCTCCTCCATCCATGGATTTTCCAGGCAAGAGTACTGGAGTGGGGTGCCACTGCCTTCTCTGAACTGAACTGAGTTGACTACAAATCAAAAACATCATTTTGAAATGTTGTCTTCTCTTATTCTATACAACAACAATGAACAATTTCTCAATCAGATTGTGACATGCAACAAAAAGTGGATTTTATACTACCAGAGACAACCAGCTCAGTGACTGGACCAAAATGAAGCTCTGAAGCACATCCCAAAGCCAAAGTTGCATCAAAAATAGGTCATGGTCACTGTTTGGTGGTCTGCTGCCTCTCTGATCTACTACAGTTTTCTGAATCCTAGCAAAACCATTACCTCGGAGAAGTATGCTCAGCAAATTGATGAGATACACCAAAAACTGCAATGTCTGCAGCTGGCACTGTTCAACAGAACAGGCCCAATTCTTCTCCACCACATCACTTGTCCACTCATTGCACAACCAACACTTCAAAAGTTGAACAAATTGGGTTACGAACTTTTGTCTCATTTGCCATATTCACCTGACCTCTTACCAACCGACTACCACTTCTTCAAGCATCTCGACAACTTTTTGCAGGGAAAATGCTTCCACAACCAGGAGGACACAGAAAATGCTTTCCAAGAGTTTGTTGAATTCGAAAGAGCAGATTTTTATGCTATAGGAATAAACTTATTTCCTACTGGCAAAAACGTACTGTGATGGTTCCTATTTTTATTTCCTGTTGGCAAAAATGTATTGACTGTGATGGTTCCTGTTTTATTAATAAAGATGTGTTTTAGCCTAATTATACTGATTTAAAATTCAGGGTCCGAAGCCACAGTTACTTCTGCACCAACCTAGTATTTGAGAAAAGGCAGGTGGAAAACTTCTGGGAGCATGTGGCCAGAGTCTATCCTCTTTCACATATTGAAGTTAGATGTATATTGACTTTATAATAATTATGTTCACACATATTTTTTACTTGTATGTTATGTAATGATTATTATACATCAAAATATCTCTGCTGTTTGATCCTGAATTGGAACTCAGATTAAAAACAGCTAAAATGTTATCAAAACAAGAGAAATCTGAATATGCAGTTTATTCACTGACAGTTTTATATTAATATCATACTTTCTGAATATGATAAATGTACTGTTATTGAAGGAACATAAACCCTGTTCTTTATATACTGAGATGATTACACTGAGATTTTCAGCTGAGGTGGTAATGTGATGAACTACACAGAGTGACTTTTAAATATTAAGCCATCTTCATATACCATTAGTAAAAATTCAGGATATATAATCATTCCACAAAACCAGATGTATTTCTATACACCAGTGAGCTATCAGAAAAAGAAATTTAGAGAACAATCCCATTTCCAATTGTATTAAAAAGAATAAAATACCAAGGAACAAATTAACCAAGGAGGTGAATGACACATACGCTGAAAACTTTAAGACACTGATGAGAGAAACTGAAAATAACACAAATAAATGGAATAAATTGTGTGCTCATAAATTAACTAAATGCAGAGTTCCAGAGAACAGCAAAGAGAGACAAGAAGGCCTTCTTCAATGAATACAAAGAAATAGAGGAAAACAACAGTAAGGGCAAGACTAGAGACCTCATCAAGAAAATTGGAAATATCAAAGTAACATTTCTTCCAAAGATGGACACAATAAAGGATAGAAACTGTAAAGACCTAATAGAAGCAGAAGAGATTGAAAATATCCAGAAAGAATACACAGAACTGTACAAAAAAGATCTTAATGACCCAGATAACCTCATTGGTGTAGTCTGTCATTCAGAGCCAGACATTCTGGAGTGTGAAGTCAAGTGGGACATAGGAGGCACTGGTGTCAATAAAGGTTGGAGGAGACGAAATTCCAGCAGAGATATTTAAAATCCTAAAAGATGATGCTATTAAAGTGCTGCACTCAATATGTCAACAAATCTGGAAAACACAGCAGTGGCCACAGGAGTAGAAAAGGTCGATCCTCATCCCAATTCCCAAGAAAAGCAACACTAAAGAATGTTCAAACCACTGGACAACTGCACTCATCTCCCATGCTAGTAAGGTTATGCTCAAAATCCTCCAAGCTAGGCTTCAGCATTACATGAACCAAGAACTTCCAGATGTTCAAGCTGGGTTTAGAAAAGGCAGAGGAACCAGAGATCAAATTGCCAATATTTGATGGATCATAGAGAAAGCAAGGGAATTCCTTAAAACCATCTGCTGCTGCTGCTGCTAAGTCGCTTCAGTCGTGTCCGACTCTGTGCGACCCCATAGACGGCAGCCCACCAGGCTTCCCCGTCCCTGGGATTCTCTAGGCAAGAACACTGGAGTGGGTTGCCATTTCCTTCTCCAATGCATGAAAGTGAAAAGTGAAAGTGATGTCGCTCAGTCATGTCCGACTCTAGCGACCCCATGGACTGCAGCCTACCAGGCTCCTCCATCCATGGGATTTTCTAGGCTAAAGTACTAGAGTGGGGTGCCATTGCCTTCTCCAATAAAACCATCTACTTCTGCTTTATTGACTACACTAAAACCTTTGACCATGTGGATCATAACAAACTGGAAAATTCTTAAAGAGATAGGAATACCAGACCATCTTACCTGTTTCCTGAGAAACCTGTATGCAGGTCAAGAATCAAAGTTAGGGGCCCAAGTCCTTCTGATCGAGGCCCAAAAAAAAAAAAGAATCAAAGTTAGAACCTTATACCGAACAATGGACTGGTTCAGGGTTGAGAAAGAGTATGTCAAGGCTGTTTACTGTCACCCTATTTAAGTTATATGCAGAGCACATCATGCAAAATGCCAGGCTGGATGAGTTACAAGCTGGAATCAAGACTGGCAGGAGAAATATCAACAACCTCAGATATGTAGATGATACCACTTTAATGGCACAAAGCAAAGAGGAACAAAAGAGTCTCTTAACGAGGGTGAACGAGGAGAGTGAAAAAGCTGACTTAAAACTCTATTAAAAAAAACTAAGATCATGGCATCTGGTCCCATCACTTCATGGCAAATAAAGGGGAAAAGGTGGAAGCAGCGACATATTTCCTCTCCTTGGAATCTAAAATCACTGCAGATGGTGACTGCAGCAATGAAATTATAAGAAAATTGCTTCTTGGCCGGAAAGCTATGACAAACGTATACAATATGTTAAAAAGCAAAGACATCACTTCACCAACCAGGGTCCTTATAGGCAAGGCTACAGTCTTTCCAGTAGTCAAGTACAACTGTGAGAACCGAACAATAAAGAAGGCAGAGCACAGAAAAATAGATGCTTTCGAACTGTGGTACTGGAGAAGACTCTTGAGAGTTCCTTGGAAAGCAAGGAGATCAAACCAGTCACTCTTAAAGGAAATCAACCCTGAATACTCTTTGGAAGGACTGATGCTAAAGCTGAAGCTCCAATACTTTGGCCACCTGATGCAAACAGCCAACTCACTGGAAAAGTCCCTGATACTGGGAAAGACTGAAAGCAGAAAGAGAAGATGGCAACAGAAGATGAGATGGGTTGGATGCCATCACTGATTCACTGGACATGAACTTAGGCAAATTCTGGGAGATAAGGAGGGACAGGGAAGACTGGTGTGCTGCAGTCCATGGGGTCCCAAAGAGTCAGACACAACTTTGCAACTGAACAACACAGATTAGAAGTATTAATATTGGTAAATATCCATGCTAGACTAGGTAATCTATAGATTCAATGCTGCTGCTGCTGCTGCTAAATCACTTTAGTCATGTCCGACTCTGTGCGACCCCATAGACGGCAGCCCACCAGGCAGGGAATCCCCCATCCCTGGGATTCTCCAGGCAAGAACACTGGAGTGGGTTGCCATTTCCTTCTCCAATGCTTGAAAGTGGAAAGTGAAAGTGAAGTTGCTCAGTCGTGTCCGACCCTCAGCGACTCCATGGACTGCAGCCTTCCAGGCTCCTCCATCCATGGGATTTTCCAGGCAAGAGTACTGGAGTGGGGTGCCATTGCCTTCTCCATAGATTCAATGCAATCCCTATCAAAATGCCAATGGCATTTCTCACAGAAATAGAACAATCCTAAAATTTGTATGGAACCATAAAAAACCCCAAATAGCCAAAGCAACTTTAAGCAAGAAGAATAAAGCTGGAGACATCACACTTCTTGATTGCAAACTGTATGACAAAGCTCTTGTCATGAAAACAGTATGATATTGGCATAAAAACAGAAACACAGATCAGTGAAACAGAACAGAGAATTCAGAAGTAACTCCATACATATATGGTCAATTAATTTACAACAAGGAGCCAAGAATATACAGTGGGTAAGGAACAGTGTTTGAAACAAATGGTATTGGGAAAACTGGACTGCCACACACAGAATAATGGAAATGAACAACTGTATTATACTATACACAAAGTTAACTCAAAATGGGTTAAAGATTGAATACATAAAACTGAAATCATACAATTCTAAGGAGAAAACATAGGTAGTGAGCTCCTTGACATTGGTCTTGGTGATGTTGTTTTGGATTCCACAAAAGCAAAAAATAAACAAGCAGGGCTACATCAAACTAAAAAGCCTCAGCGCAGCAAAGAAAATCATCAACAAAATGAAAAGGCAGTGTACTGAATGAGAGAAAATGTTTGTAAACCATATATATGATAAAGGGTTAATATCTAAAATATAAAGAATTCATACAAATTAAGAGCAAAATAAAAAATCCCAAACAATCTGATTAAAAAATGGGCACAGGACTTGAATAGACACTTGTCTAACGATGGTAAACAGATGCCTAAGATGTACTTCAATGGTGCTCAACATCTCTAATCATCAGGTATACACAGATCAAAATCACAGTGACATATCACTTCATACCTGTCAGCACAGCTGTTATCACAAAGATAAGAAACAAGTGTTTGTAAGGATGTGGAGAAATGGGAATCCTGTGCATTGTTGGTGGGAAAGTAAATTGGTGCTTCCACTAGGGAAAACAGTATAGAAGTTTCTCAAAAAATTAAAAACTATATGATTCTACTTCTGGGCGTTTATCCAAAAAAAAAACAAAAACAAACTCAAAAAGATATCTGCACCCCCATATGCACTGGAGCATTATTTACAATAGCCAAGACATGGAAACAACCTGCATCCATCAACAGATGCATGGATAAGGAAAGTGTGTGTGTATGTGTATACACACACACGCACTCATTATCATACAGTTGCAAATTTTTTTCTTCCACACACACACTGGAATATCATTCAGCCCATCCTAAATGAAGTTAAGTCAGAAAGAGAAAGATAAACACCATTTGATCTCACATGGAATCCTGACCCCTCCCCTGAGAAAAGGACTTCATAGATAACAGAGGACAGACTGTGGTTGTCAAATATGGGGGGAGGGGGGTGGGGGAAATAGGTGAAGGTGGCCAAAAGGCACAAACTTCCAGTCATAAAATAAGTAAGTTACGGGGACATAATGTGTGTACAGCACGGGGACTAAATTTAATAATACTGTATTGCATACTTGAAAGCTGCTAAGAGACTTGTGGACACAGCAGGGGAAGGAAAGAGTAGGATAAAGGGAGAGCAGCACTAACACATATACACTGCCATACGTGAAACAGCTAGCGGGAGGCTGCTGTGTAACACGGGAGTTCAGCTCAGCGGCCCACAACGACCGAGAGGGGTGGGACGGAATATGGGAAGCAGGCTCAACGTGGAGGGGGTACATGTACACTTACAGTTGATTCATGTTGTTGTATAGCAGAAATTAACACAACACTGTCAAGCAATTATCTTCCAGTTAATTTTTTTTAATTTTAACAAAGTTGATAAGAAAACATCTTAAACCTTCTCAACGTAAGGAAAAAACATCTGCATCTGTATGGTAATGGATGTTAACTAGACTTATTGATGATCATTTTGCAACACATGCAAATACTGGGTCACTATATTGTATACCTGAAAGTTGAAAAAATCTTATATTCCTGAAATAAGCTCAACCTGGTTGGAAACATTACCTTTTTTGTATGTACACATATACATATAAATACACATATTGATACATGGCTGGATTCAGTTTACTAATTTTTTTTTTTTAGGATTTTTGCATCTCAGCATGGCATTTATTTACCAAAACTATCTACCAAAGCTGAGACTACACACACTTTATGACTCTAGTTTCACTAAGAAATGTGCATACACAAACATGTATATGAAAGACACTCATTAAGAATGTTCATAAGACCACTCATAAGAGCCAAAGCCTAGAAACAATCTAACATCACTACTACAATGGATATCCTTGTGAATGGAGTATTATCTGGCAATGAAAAAGAATGAACTAAACGTAACACAGATGAATCTTACAAACATAATACTGAGAAAAAAAAGCCACACACAAAAGAAACACTATGTATGAGTCAATTTAAAGTTCAAACACAAGCAAGATTAAATCTACCAAGAAACAAGTTAAAATATGGTGATCCTGGGGAAGGAATGACTGAGAAGGGACCACAGCAGAGGCTTCTGGAAGCAACCAAAATACTCTCAATCTTGATCTGGGTTCTAGTTACATTACTTACTCAGTCTATAAAAATTCATTAAGCTGAGCATTCAGAGCTGTGCACTTTTCTTAGCTTATAATAAAACATGACATAGGGGCTTTCCTAATGGTCCAGTGGTTAAGAATCCACCTTCCAATTCCGGGGACTCAGGTTCAATCCCTGGTCAGGGAACTAAGATCCCACATGCCACGGAGCATCTAAGCCCGCACACAGTAACAGAAGATCCTGTCTGCCACAACTAAGACCCAATACAGCCAATCAACCAATCAATGATGAAATAGACACCTAAAGATAAAAGTTCAATTTATGCACTGTACAATAAAAAATACTTGAGAAAACCATAAGATCCATCAATAGGAAAAGGTTTTGAGTAGCTGCTACCTGGCCTTTGACCCTTTACAGATGCCATGGCTGTACAGCAGTGCTCCAGCTCTACCCTAGGCTCTCATTGATTGTCCATGGAGGCCTACAGGCCACAGACAGGTCCAGTGATGGTGTAAAAGGGAAAACTGGAGAGACTGGGATGGGGAAGACAGATGAGCTCCATGCTAAGATAGTTTCTGTGATATAAAAAAGGCAAAGGGAGCTCTTCCACAAGAAATTACAGACTTGAGGTTTTTAGCAAGTAGTTATTCATCCTAAAAGTACACACCAATACTAGCCCAATTTTACAGATAAGGAACTGAAGTATGGAGTGGTTGAGTGACTTGTCCAAGGTTACAATGGTACAGCACTGAGATTTGAACTTGGATCAGCAGACTATAGAGCCTGTGCTCTTTATCACCACCTACCCTGCCTCCCCCAGAAAGCTCTTATCTTAATTATCTCATAGAGAAATATTTTCACCTTATAGTCTTTCTCCTACCATCATCTAAATCCCACGATGCTCCCAGTTTCTTGTGCATTAATTTCTTCTTAAAGAATGAGCCCCATCTTTCTTAAAGCAAAAGTTATCCACATGTGTGATAATAAGGGAAGGCAGATCTCAATGTCAATAAACTCACCATTAATATAAACAGTCTCTTATGCATGGACCTGAAAGGTGTTTTCAATTTTTCATTCTTATAAAAAAAGAAAAAAAATCAAAAAGACTATGCAGGACTTAGATCTATGCATCTGTGTACAACTATTTCCACAGAATAAATTCCTACAAGGCGACCTGCTAGAAGAAGGATCTGTACATTTTTTAAAGTGATATATATGGCCAAACTGCCCCAAAACTGCACCAATCTATACTTCTAGCAATAGTGTATAAAAATGCCTGTTACTCTCTATTCATCAGAATTGGGCATTATCATTCTACTTACCTTTTGCAAAACTAATTATTAAAAAGTTCTTACTGTTATTTGAATTTACATTTCTTCTAAAATAAAACTTAGTTTAACAGTTTCTCAAAAAGTTAGAACATAAACTTGTCATATAACCCTGTAATTCCATTCTTAGGAATCCACTCAAAAGAAATAAAAATACATGTCCACACAGAGAACTACACACAAATGCTCACAGCAGCATTATTCATAATGGCATAAAAGTGGAAACAACCCAAATGTCCATCAACTGATGACTGGATCAATGAAATGCAGGATATTCCTACATGGAATATAATCTAGCCATAAAAAAGAATGAAGAATGCCCTTGTGGTCCAGAGGTCAGGACTCCACGTCTTCATTGCCAAATGTGCAGGTTCAATCCCTGGTTGGTGAACTAAGATCCCTGCAAGCCATGTGGTGTGGCCAAAAAATAACAGTAATAATAATTTTTAAAAGAGGATGAAGTACTGATACACACTACAACATGCATGAGCATCAAAGAATACTGTAAGAAGTGAAAGAAGCCAGACCACTCATGAGTATGGGGTTTCTCTTTGGGGTTATCACCCCAAAGGGTGGGAGATGAAAAGATTCTGAAATTGATTGTAGTGATGACTGTACAACTCTGTGAATATACCTAAAAACTACTGGGGACTTCCCTGATGGTCCAGTGGTGAAGACTTCACCTTCCAATGCAGAGGGTCTGGGTTTGATCCCTGGTCAGGGTGCTAAGATCCCACATACCTCACAGACAAAAAATATCAAACATAAAACAGAAGCCATATTGTAACAAATTCAATAAAGACTTGTTCAAGTCAAATTCAAGATTACATATAGTATATATTTTATATATTTATATAGAGATGAATTAAAAAAAAATCCCAGAAGGATAGGGACTAAACTATAGCAATAGTTTGCTCTGGGTTGTTAACATTACAGGGTCATGGATATTTTTCATAAGAGGGAAAAAAAAAGATTTCATTGACCCCGTTGTTTATGGGCTTCCTTCTACTCAAGGTTGGTAGCGTATAATTTCTTTACAAGGAACATATATTACTGGTTTAATCACTTTAAAATTTTAAACAATGAATTTTGTAACACCTTCAAATCTATTAAATTAAGCCTTGACTCATGATATATATCATCAGTCTGATAAATTATGCCATTCTTTCATGCATTCTGGCCCTTTTTAAAAAAATTAAGTAGTAGTGATTATTCTAGTCACTAAAACCTCCCCAAATGAATGTCTCTCTGAAGCGACAACAGGACACTACAGAGTACAAACTGTTTTAACTGAAACATTCCCAGGCAGGACAAACACTACCGTTCAGGATAAAAGCGCCTGCCGCAGAAGCCGAGGACGGACTGGTCTGGCAGTGATCCCCAGGACTCCAGACCCAGGAGGCCTCCTCCTGCCTCTTCAGACACGGAAGCAACACTAACTAGCTTTCTGAAAGCAATGCCCATGAGAAAGCTAGTGTTTTGTAGCAAGAACATTGGGAAGTGAGAGATATACTGAGAAAGGTATTAGACCATCCGAAAATGCCCAGAAAGCTTTGGGGTAGAGCATTTAGCCACAAGGATAAACTACCAAAATCTAGAGGGAAAACAGCATACAAAGACTCAAAGAAAAGGGAAAAACATTCTTTACAAATCTTTTGTAGAATGCCCCTTCACAAAGAAAATTAATTTTGAAATATGGCAATTTTATTCTAGAGTAAGTAAAACACTTAAGCTGTATATATATTGCTCCTCTGTCCACTGGATTTTCAGGCAAGAATACTGGACTGGGTACCATTTCCTATTCCAGGGAATCTTCCCGACCCAGGGACTGAACCCACGACTCCTCTGTCTCCTGCACTATAGGTAGATTCTTTACTCACTAAGCCATATATATTGCTAACTAGTAACAAGTCTGTTTTTTGTTTTATTACTAATCATGTGCTGTGCTTAGTCACTCAGTTGTATCCAACTCTTCCCGATCCCATGGGCTATATCCCACTAGGCTCCTCTGTCCGTGGGGATTCTCCAGGCAAGAATACTGGAGTGGGTTGCCATGCCCTTCTCCAGGGGATCTTCCCAACCCAGGGAACGAACCCAGGTCTCTCACATTGCAGGTGAATTCTTTACTATCTGAATCACCAGGGAAGCCCAAGAATACTGGAATGGGTGAGTGAGTGAGTGAAGTCACTCAGTCGTGTCCAACTCTTTGTGACCCCATGGACTGTAGCCTACCAGGCCTCTCCCTCCATGGGATTTCCCAGTCAAGAATACTGGAGTGGGTAGCCTATCCCTTCTCCAGGAGAACTTCCTGACCCAGGAATCGAACTAGGGTTTCCTGCATAGCAAGCGGATTGTTTACCAGCTGGGCTATCAGGGAAGCCCATATGAAATGCAAAAATGTAAACAATACAGAAAACTATAAAGAGTATAAGTAAAGCTGCAATGGCAACTCTGGTTTTAAGTTTATGAAGCAATGGAGAATTCAAATTGGCTTTTCACAGTCTGCCCCATCCTCCCCTCTAGTCACTCACACCACAGCTCCATCAGCAATGCCCACCATCCAGTGGTGACTGTTATTAACATAATAATGCCAATATATCTAAAATGTAAACTGTAGGATTCTTGAGCTTAACTGTCTGCATTTAGTAGAAAGAGCATGGACTATAAATTAAACCAGTAAAGTGAGTACTCAATAAATGTAAAGAAATAAATGAAATGACTTGTGTCTTGCTCTCACTAACCCTAGGTTAATGTGTCTCTTTTTTTAAAATTTTTGAACACAATTTTTAAAGGGTACTGCATCTAAGTTACTGCAAAGTATGGGCAATATTCCCCATGTTGTTCAATGCATCCCTGAGCCTGTCCTACCCTCAACAGTTTGTACCTCTTCCTCCCTCACCTCTGTAGAGTGCCCCCCACCACTGGTAACTGCTAGTTTTGCTCTGTGAGTCTGCTCCTGCTTTGTTATATTCACTAGTTTGTTGTATTTTTTAGATTTCACATATAAGTGATATCACACAGTATCTGTCTTTGTCTTATTTCACTTTGCACAATATCCTCCAAGTCCATCCACATTGCTGAAAATGGCAAAATTTCATTCTTTTGTATGGCCGAATAGTATTTCACTGTACATACACACACACACACACACACACACACACACACTTATCTATTCATCTGTTGATGACACAAGTTGCCTCCATATCTTGGCAATTGTAAATAATGCTGCTAGAAACATCACACTGCATGTATGCTTGAATTAACGGGGTTTGGGGGTTTTTTTTTTTTGGATATATACCCAGGAGTTAGGTAAATGTGTTTTAACTTCTCTGGATTATATGTATGAAAGATATATTAATATATACACACAGAATATGTATGCATGAATTAATACATATGCACAGAAAAAATTCAGGAAAGGCACAGACTAAACCTTAAAACTGGTTCTTCTCTGGGTTACAGAAGTTCAGGGGCAGGGTCCTGTGATAAAAAATTAAAAAGAATGCGTGTGGCACTTCCCTGTTGGAATAGTAGATAAGAATCCACCTGCCAATACAAGGGACACAGGTTTGATCCTTGGTGTTGGAAGACTTCACATGCCGTGGAGCAACTAAGCCCACGAGCTACAACTACGGAGCCCGCACGCTGCAACTACTGAAGCCCGTTCACCTAGGGCCCGTGCTCTGCAATGAGAAGCCAAAACAATGAGAAGCCCGCGCACAGCAGTGAAGAGTGGCCCCTGCTCGCCTGCATGCATCCATGAAGGCCCACCACAGCCAAAAATAAACAAACAAAGCATGGATGTGAAGGTACTTATAGTATACTTCCAGGAGAGAAACTATAAAAAGACACACTCCTGCCCATGTGTGGTCCAGATATTTTCAGAGAAAAGAAAGACACAGTGTCCTCTCTGCTTACAGAATGTTCTCCTGCTGCTTTTTGATCTGGTAGTTATTATATCAAGTGTTTCTCCTATCCTGACCAATATCCAAGAATTAGAGGGAAATGAATAATAGTGAGTCATCCACTTACCCCCACAGACATTACATAGCAGCTTCTTCTCACTATTCAGATGAAGAGTAAGCAGAAAGCTATGAGTTGAAAAGAAGGGAGAACCTTGCTTCTGACCACGTAACTTTGAGATTCTCAAAGGTTTAACTGAAGTTAAAATATACATTTGAGTGGAAAAAATCTAAAGTTGGATGGAGAATATTAAAATGTGTATTGTTTAGGTTATGAAGACACACTTAGCATATTTTTATAACTTAAACAATACCATGTCTGTGAAAAGTGCTAAAAATATTTAGAAAGTTCCCATATCACCTTACTCACTTCCCTTAGCCCACCTCATGCCTAAAGACAGTGTTCATTATTAAGTTTCTAACAAATGCAACATCTCTCACTAAAATGCATTACACACACTTCTAACAGAGCAGAAAAATAATAGCATGAAACTACCAACAGCAGATTTCAGTATCTCCTAACTAAACAAATCTGAGCTCTGAACTCTAGTATGATTTACCGGATTTTTACAACATTAAATATTATTTTGTTAAAAACTTTAAAAAGACAAGCTAAAACTATCTCATGCTTTAAAAAGAAGGTTCATTTCATTAGATTATTTACATTCAGAAATTCTCCACTTCTATAAAAACACAAATTGCATTACAATATACAATGCATAGCCTCACGTACCTGTTTGGAATACAAGTTCTTTCCCTCCTACACCTGCTGCCTCCAAGTTAATAAATGCACGGACTAGGCTGGCCCAGGGGTGCTGGGTAATAAAACCATGACTGGCCTGAATGAGAAGAAAACAAATACTGGGTAAACAATCTAATATCACTGAAGTCTTTATGTTGCTTTTTTAAAAGATGGAACGTCTACGCTGATGAGGCAAAGAAAAAGGAAAAAAAAAGCACAATCATTTTTTTCAAAGGCAGGATCGAAAGACTTCCTCTGTTTCTGTCCCTCTGACTAACGGCCGTGTGCAGTTTGCTCAGTGGAAAGTCACTCGTCACAGAAGGCGGCCTCATTCCCACGAGTGAAGCCAAATAGCATCTTTAGTTAAGTGTGAGCCTGTGCAAAAGAAAGCACAAAACAAAAGAAGGCACTATTCCTATGGTTGGGCACTCATGACATATGCCTGCCTCAAAGCATCTCTGAAACTCTAGAAAACCTGAGGCAAACAATTACGCCATCAGAGAGCCCTTTAATGAATTAAACACTGACAAGATGATCTGTCCTGAGTTTTCAAAATTAAGCATGAATACATAAGTGGCTATCGATTTTTTTTAAAGTACTGCCTAGTACAGTATTTCTTTCACATGTCATTTTATACTACTCCATCAAAACCCATGGGTTAGCTATTATTATTATTCTCATTGTCACTATTACTCAAGCCTAGTCTTTAAAATAGTAAAAGCTCACTTGCAAGACGTTCTCCTCAGCACCATTAAAGAGAAATATCACCGCATGATGTAAGGCTTCTGAAGATGTCGACAAGACACGAAGGACTTCCAGCATCACTGAACAGCTAACTGCGTCATCGCTGGCACCTTTAAATCAGAAAAACAGATTTGCTTCTCAGATTTTAAAACCTTTATAGCACAAACCATCATGGCAAGAAAAGGAGTTTTCCTACCAAGGCAGCATCAGAACATCTGCAGTAGCACCGCTCTGGCATCATCAGGTAATAACTGCACCTGCCAGCAGTGACCTCCAGGAGGACAGGGATCTTTGGTTTGCTCACTGACTTACTCTCAGTAACTCCAACTGCGCCTGGTCCCACAGCGGTTGCTCAGTTAGTATTTGTTAACTAATCAACTAGAGGGGACCTAAAGCAATACTGAACACTGGCATTCTCATCACCAAAAGCAATTTAATTTATCCTTATTCATATCCTCTGTAGTATCTTCACTTCTGGTTTCCTATGTCATCTCCAACTGCCACCCACTCCTTTCCTGCTAGTTTTTCTGCCAAAAATCATAAAAGCTGCAGATCATTCCACATTTAGAGGGGTCAGTTTGGATAGTGTAGCATTATATTAAAAGTTTCTCCAAGGGGATCGTGTGATGGAAAAATATAAAGAAGACACCTAATAAGAAACAGGAAAGGGGGTTAATGACCAAAGTATTAATAATATCCCAGGTCTAAGAACTGATAAAACAGAGGACCTTATCAAATCACTTAACCTCTTGATTCAGAAACTTTAGGTATTAAACATGACTATAAAGGTGACTTTTGTACTTAGACACTTTTAAAAGTACCGTAAGAGGTAATTAAAGGAACTAACTGGATATTAGCTGATGTCGTTAGCATGCTCAGTCATGTCTGACTCTGTGTGACCCCATGGACTGTAAGCCTGCCAGGCTCCTCTATCCATGGGATTTTCCAGGCAAGAATATGGGAGTCGGTTGCCATTTCCTATTCCAATTTGCTGGTATCAAGGAATTACTACTGAGTTCTTTAGTGAGGTAATTCATGGTATTATAAGCATGTCAAAAAAAGAGTTCTTATCTTTCAATGATACAGCCCAAAATATCTACAGAGGAACTGATATACCTGAGATCTGCTTCAAAATAGTCAAGGGGAGGGGGTGGGGGAGTACAGAAAAAACAAGATTGAACTGTTGAAGCTGGGTGATAGGTACACTCAGGTTCATTAAACTATTCATTGTGTATACACTTGAAATTTTCCATAATGAAAAGTTTAAAGAATAATCAAAGTAAATAGGCACAGTAATAACCCAGGCAACAGCATTTCTGGGTTTACATGCTGGGAGGCAGGGTGCTACAGAGATTAGTGTAGGTTTTGGAGTAAGAAAGACATGGATGTCAATTCTAGCTCTGCCCCTTTTCTCCTTCCTGGACTGAAGGGCAAATTGACGACACCTACTCACAGATGTGCTGTGAGGATGACAAAGTAACGCAGAGTGTCTAGTATGCGTGATAGGCGTTCAGTGTCGGTTTTCCCTTCTTTTCTCTACACATTTATGGACTGCTCTGCAGCCAGCTAAAGTGTTTGTTCTGGTGCTATTAAATTCAAGACCTCATTCCTGCTTGAGAAGAAACTACCTGTTAGCTATACTTGTCTTAGTAGTGATTACTGGACTGTAATTTAATCAAAGTGAAACAAAGTAATAATTACCTCAATACTATCGAGCAGGAAATACAGGTAGCTATCAATAAAAAGTGCCATCTTTCAAGAACCAAATGAAATAAATGGTCTTTAACTTTGAGACTCTGAGTTACTTTAAAATAAAAAGCAGTAAAATTTTTCTTTATTCAAAAGAAGACAAATGGAAGTTGAAAGATATATATCTCTGTAGGGTGGATTAAAAGTTAAACTGTACTTTTATCATCTATTTTAATAGCTCTGGTGTCTGAGAACAAACCTAGAGAAGGGTCAGACATCTTTAAGAAAGAGAAGGAAAGTTAGAGGACAGTGTCAAAAGGGCTGTATCCTTAACCAACATCCCTTTCCATTTAGAATTATCATTGAAACTGAAGCCACCTCCAGAATAATAGCCTGGAACCGTGCAAACCCAAGAAGGTATTTAAGGCCTTTCTGTGGGTAACACTACTCCTAACTGATATCAGTTCCTAAGTTTCAGATCTCTTGCTGAGAAGCACTCTTAAAAAATACTCATGCTTCAATTTGTTCATCCACTAAAAAAATTTAGGTGATAGTCTATTTTATAAATGTCTTTAAAACCATCTTTAACAATTTATTAATGACAGAAATTTCCCTGAGATTGTTGGCATGGGTATCCTTATAAAATTTTAGTTAAAAATGGGTTCCAGTAACCAAATAATCCCATCCTTATGCCCAGACTCCATATATGATTTCTAACATTTAGCACTGTTTCTGACACTTGTAGACACAACTTTCTTACATAATGCTCTTAAATAACCATGGTGTTAATTTGTTCCTTCCTAGATTTTAAGCATCAAAACAGTAGGCAAAAGGTGATGCTTATTACCGGTTTGAACTGGACATAAAAGACAACTAATTTCCCCAACACAAAAGGTATTTTTGACTTTGTAAAAAAAACATGAGTGCATGCTGATTTTTGAAAAAGCATGTTACATTCTAAATGCAATTGGCAAGATTTCCCACTAAAGATATCCTAGTATAAAAAATTTTATCAAGCAGATAAATTTTATTTTAGACTTTGTATAACTCTGCATGTCTACATTGGGCCTGGTTTAAGTTTAAGCATTCTGGAAGAACTTAATATTAAATAAATACTAATAACAAAAAAAAGGATTTTTCATGCCAGTTGCTAGTCTACTGTTTCACTCATATTTAATCCTCACTTAATCCTCTAAGCAATGCCATTAAGAAAGTACTATTATCTCTCTATTTTTCTGATCAGAAACTGAGGAAAGAAGAGGTTAAGTAGTTTGCCAAATGGAACATTAACTACATCCTAATACTCTCCTTTCTTTCAAATACAGCTAAAAGAACCGACTAGCCAGGAAACCCAGGTCCAGGCCCTGTCTCAGATCAGTGGTAGTCAGCTAAGTGTATTCCTATGTCAAATGAGGGGACTGAACCAGATGCCATCTCACTGTAAAATGCTATTTTCTATTCTTCCCTATGTACATTCCCTAGCTACTGAAAACCTTTCTCTGAGGAATCTTGCTTTAAAAAACTGAAGTTGAATTTAGGAGATATTCATTCAACAAATATTTATTGTTTCAGGCCGTGTCCTAAACATCAAGTACTCTATTTTGGTAAACTATTTTCAGGGCAAGATTTATGGATTAATAATTAACGTGCTCTAAGAGTATGGCATCCCCGATGGATCAAAATTCTCACGTAACAGGTTGAAAGAAACTGCTAGGAGAATGAGTCTCCAATTACACGTCCCATAAAGGCCAAGACTGTTCCTTTATCCCACATTCCCAGAGCCTAGCACAACACCTAGCTGAGTAAACACTTGAAGGGGCAGAACCTAACTCCAGGACTCAAGAACACACACTGGTAACAATGATAAGGCTATTTCAGTCTGGTAGAAACACTCGATGCCCTGTAGCTGGGCGGCTGGCACTGTTTGAAAATTAAGTAAATAAAGCACTTGAGAGAATACTAAAAGGTAGAATCATAAACAAAATTATACTATTCTAATTATCCTGTCTTCCACCACAATGAAAAAAGGGTTTGTCTCAAAAAATGGTGTCCCACAATTACTCAAGCAGTTTGGAGTTAAACTTTGGAGGCTATGAGGACCTCAAAATGACAAAAAAACAGGCACATACCTGGTGAGTTCGCCACTGAGTCAAAATGACAGTTAGCCAGGACAGCATGCTGGGCTCCATCTCTGGGTTCCAGCTTTACCACAACATTGGTAATGTTGTCATAGTAGCTTGTAAACCCTCCCAAGAAGTCAATGCTAAAGGAGCCTGTGGGCCGTTGTACATCTACTGAAATCTTGTGAAGGCTGTTGCTTTGAGCTTCAATCAGTTTAATCTGTTCCAAAAGGTAATGTACTGTCAGAATTTCATTTTCTGGACTTCCTGTAGTCCTGGGGCCAATGGATGTTATATGTTCAAGATAATCCCTGGAAGCAACGAAAAGAAGCATGATGACAAGGCATGCTGGCTGAAAACTAACACTTTGAGCAACTTTCCCTCCACACTCTCCCTCCCCAAAAGACAAGTTCTTTGACATAAAACAAGTTCTTCTCACACAAAAAGGCTGCCTTTAATATTTCAGGTAACATGTGAAAATCACTTGCTGAGTTCCATCATTTTTTTTGCCTTTCATGAATTCATCCCTTCAGTTTTCTCCACCCACACCACTCCCAACTTCTCCCAGCACCCACAAAGAAACGATACAAGGACCAGGGAGTTTACTCAAAATGCGTAACTGCTGATGGCTAGATAGGACAGCATACAACTTTATTTTGTCATACTCTGGAGGGTTATTGACTCTGGGTTACTGATTCTAAGCAGCAGAAACCAAAGAGCAAAGACAATTTAGACAAGAGGTTAAATAAGCAAAGAACTTTTTATTTTGAAGAATGGACTCAGCCCTCCCAGTGTGCACATAGGGCCTAGTAACTTCAATTCAGGCTAAACCAACTCTACCCCTAAAACAAACAAAATTTTTTTTTGTCTTTTCACTGCATTCCAAATCAGTAAAAAAAAGGGGGCGGAGGTGTGTTTCAGGAAGCCTTTAAAAAAAAATAAGATTCCAGTGCTTTGTACTTAAAAGTTTTTTTTGAAACACAGTAGTTGTTGAAAACTCTGCAAGCATATGATTTTATGAGCTTTGGTTTTTACACTTAGGTTTTTACAAAACCTCTGACTTAACTCACGTTTTCTGGCACACTTAAACCAATGAGCAAAGTTTTAATTAAAACAAACAAAAAAACCTGACACGCCAAGAACAAGCTCCAGGAATCTCAGAACTTCTAAACCTGTAAAATTGTGAATGTGCCGTGTTCCAGAGAAAGCCTCCAGAGTGCTCAGATTTGAGACCTGTACCCTCAAAAACTTAGATCACTGCATTATTCCCTTCCGAACCCTCCCCGAAAACCTAACTGGGTTCACAAATTTCACAGCTTTTCGTTTGTATAGCAGGAGGGCGAGTAAAAAGTGTAAGTTGCTCTGAGAGATAGGGGACGACTAACAACCAAAAAGTGGCTGGAAAAGCCGACGTATTGCCCTGACCACCAGCAACACGAGCTTAAAGAGGGGACAATGCGAGCCCCGCGTCCCTTAAATTGTACCTCTAGAAGGGGGACACGCGAGGCCACCCTCACTCCACCCCACGTGCAGCCGGACAGGGCCGGCGAGCCCGGGCGGTCCCGCGGGGCGGGTACACCCAGGTGAGGTGCCCCGGGCCGAAAAGGAAAGCACCGGCCTGGTGGGAGGGGCAGTACCTGGCTTGGTGCGCGTCGAACTCTCCCTGGTGGCCAACAGCTGCCCCTCGGAGCACGAGCTGCCGCAGCGAGAGCTGCACAAGCGCCCGCAGCGCGAGCAGGTAGAGCGCTAGCCCCAGCGCGGCGCGCGCCTCAGACAGTCCGGTCCCCGTGCCCCGTCTCGCGCCGCCACCGCTCCCCTCCCCGCTCCGCTTCCGCGTCCTTGCGCCGCCGCCGCACGCGTCCGCCAGGGGCTCCGGCGCCAGGGCCTCCCTCTCCGGTTGCTGTGCGGCCGCCGGGCCGTCCCGGCGCTCCCCTCCGATGCGGTGCCGCCTCACGGCGCCAGACTCCGAAGCCCACTCCATGGCCATGAGAATCAGCAGCCAGTCCAACCGCCCCGGCCCGCTACAGCTCTGGGAGCCGCCGCGGCGGCCGCAGCGCCTCCTAGTGAGCGGACGGAAACTGCAGAGGGCCAAACTTCTTCTGATTGGCCGGTCCCGCGGCGCCGCGCCTCAGGTTCTTTGGGCAGATTGCCTGAGGCTCAGCGGCAGCGCCCAGAGCCAACTGAGTGTGATGGGTGTCCCTTCTTATGCAGGAGTTCCCTGCCTGGCATTGGGACGCAGAAAATAAATGGAAGATCAGATCAGATCAGTCGCTCAGTCGTGTCCGACTCTTTGCGACCCCATGAATCGCAGCACGCTAGGCCTCCCTGTCCATCACCAACTCCCGGAGTTCTCTCAGACTCACGTCCATCGAGTCAGTGATGCCATCCAGCCATCTCATCCTCTATCGTCCCCTTCTCCTCTTGCCCCCAATCCCTCCCAGCAGTAGAGTCTTTTCCAATGAGTCAACTCTTCGCATGAGGTGGCCAAAGTACTGGAGTTTCAGCTTTAGCATTCCTTCCAAAGAAATCCCAGGCTGATCTCCTTTAGAATGGACTGGTTGGCTCTCCTTGCAGTCCAAGGGACTCTCAAGAGTCTTCTCCAACACCACACTTCAAAAGCATCAATTCTTCAGCACCCAGCCTTCTTCACAGTCCAACTCAAACCTCCATACATGACCACAGGAAAAACCACAGCCTTGACTAGACGAACCTTTGTTGGCAAAGTAATGTCTCTGCTTTTCAATATGCTATCTAGGTTAGTCATAGCTTTCCTTCCAAGGAGTAAGCGTCCTTTAATTTCACGGCTGCAGTCACCATCTGTAGTGATTTTGGAGCCCAGAAAAATAAAGTCTGACACTGTTTCCACTGTTTCCCCATCTATTTCCCATGAAGTGATGGGCCCAGATGCCATGATCTTCGTTTTCTGAATGTTGAGCTTTAAGCCAACTTTTTCACTCTCCACTTTCACCTCCATCAAGAGGCTTTTGAGTTCCTCTTTACTTTCTGCCATAAGAGTGCTGTCATCTGCATATCTGAGGTTATTGATATTTCTCCCGGCAATCTTGACTCCAGCTTGTGCTTCCTCCAGTCCAGCGTTTCTCATGATGTACTCTGCATAGAAGTTAAATAAGCAGGGTGACAATATACAGCCTTGACGAACTCCTTTTCCTATTTGGAACCAGCCTGTTGTTCCATGTCCAGTTCTAACTGTTGCTTCCTGACCTGCATACAAATTTCTCAAGAGGCAGATCAGGTGGTCTGGTATTCCCATCTCTTTCAGAATTTTCCACAGTGTATTGTGATCCACACAGTCAAAGGCTTTGGCATAGTCAATAAAGCAGAAGTAGATGTGTTTCTGGAACTCTCTTGCTTTTTCCATGATCCAGCAGATGTTGCCAATTTGATCTCTGGTTCCTCTGCCTTTTCTAAAACCAGCTTGAACATCAGGAAGTTCACGGTTCACGTATTGCTGAAACCTGGCTTGGAGAATTTTGAGCATTACTTTACTAGCGTGTGAGATGAGTGCAATTGTGCGGTAGTTTGAGCATTCTTTGGCATTGCCTTTCTTTGGGATTGGAATGAAAACTGACCTTTTCCAGTCCTGTGGCCACTGCTGAGTTTTCCAAATGTGCTGGCATATTGAGTGCAGCACTTTCACAGCATCATCTTTCAGGATTTGGAATAGCTCAACTAGAATTCCATCACCTCCACTAGCTTTGTTCATAGTGATGCTTTCTAAGGCCCACTTGACTTCACATTCCAGGATGTCTGGCTCTAGGTCAGTGATCACACCATCGTGATTATCTGGGTCGTGAAGATCTTTTTTGTACAGTTCTTCTGTGTATTCTTGCCATCTCTTCCTAATATCTTCTGCTTCTGTTAGGTCCATACCATTTCTGTCCTTTATCGAGCCCATCTTTGCATGAAATGTTCCTTTGATATCTCTGATTTTCTTGAAGAGATCCCTAGTCTTTCCCATTCTGTTGTTTTCCTCTATTTCTTTGCATTGATCGCTGAAGAAGGCTTTCTTATCTCTTCTTGCTATTCTTTGGAACTCTGCATTCAGATGCTTATATCTTTCCTTTTCTCCTTTGCTTTTGGCTTCTCTTCTTTTCACAGCTATTTGTAAGGCCTCCCCAGACAGCCATTTTGCTTTTTTGCATTTCTTTTCCATGGGGATGGTCTTGATCCCTGTCTCCTATACAATGTCATGAACCTCATTCCATAGTTCATCAGGCACTCTATCTATCAGATCTAGGCCCTTAAATCTATTTCTCACTTCCACTGTATAATCATAAGGGATTTGATTTAGGTCATACCTGAATGGTCTAGTGGTTTTCCCTACTTTCTTCAATTTAAGTCTGAATTTGGCAATAAGGAGTTCATGGTCTGAGCCACAGTCAGCTCCTGGTCTTGTTTTTGCTGACTGTATAGAGCTTCTCCATCTTTGGCTGCAAAGAATATAATCAATCTGATTTCGGTGTTGACCATCTGGTGATGTCCATGTGTAGAGTCTTCTCTTGTGTTGTTCGAAGAGGGTGTTTGTTATGACCAGTGCATTTTCTTGGCAAAACTCTATTAGTCTTTGCCCTGCTTCATTCCGTATTCCAAGACCAAATTTGCCTGCTACTCCAGGTGTTTCTTGACTTCCTACTTTTGCATTCCAGTCCTCTATAATGAAAAGGACATCTTTTTTGGGTGTTAGTTCTAAAAGGTCTTGTAGGTCTTCATAGAACCGTTCAACTTCAGCTTCTTCAGTGTTACTGGTTGGGGCATAGACTTGGATTACTGTGATATTGAATGGTTTGCCTTGGAAACGAACAGAGATCATTCTGTCATTTTTGAGATTGCATCCAAGTATTGCATTTCGGACTCTTTGTTGACCATGATGGCCACTCCATTTCTTCTGAGGGATTCCTGCCTGCAGTAATAGATATAATGGTCATCTGAGTTAAATTCAGCCATTCCAGTCCATTTCAGTTCGCTGACTCCTAGAATGTCGACTTTCACTCTTGCCATCTCTTGTTTGACCACTTCCAATTTGCCTTGATTCATGGACCTGACATTCCAGGTTCCTATGCAATATTGCTCTTTACAGCATCGGACCTTGCTTCTATCACCAGTCACATCCACAGCTGGGTATTCTTTTTGCTTTGGCTCTGTTTCTTCATTCTTTCTGGAGTTATTTGTCCACTGATCTCCATAAACTTGGAAACGTGAGAAGAGAGACTGCTTTTAAAAGACCGCACGAGGGTCATCATTTATGCATCATGAAGGCAATGGCCCAGCTTGTGCAGGGAGCATTAGAACAGGCTCTGAAAAATAGTAGGCTCCTAGCCCTTCAGACTAGAAATAGGACTGCACAGAGGAGCCCTAGCCTCGTGCTTCCACGTACTGTGATCTAATCACAGATCATCATAACCATGTGAGGTAGACACTGACTCCATTTAACAGACTAAGAAAAATAATAGCTATTATTTCTCGAATACCTGCCATGAGCCAAGCACCGTGTTAAGTGCTTTAATACACTATCTCATTTGGTTCTCACAAGAATCCTGAAAAGAAGGTATTTTTATTCCCACTTAATAGCTGAGGAACTTACAGGTAACAGATGAAGGACTTAGATCTAATTTAGTCGGCTCCCAAAACAGCCTATTGCTTATAGCACTCTGGAAAGGAAGGTTTAGAAAAGGTATTCCTCCCTCCATGTTGCCCTGTGGGGGGATGAGCCTTGGTTTTAGAGTATATCCTAGTGAGCATCTAGTCTTCTTCCTGCATGCTGCTGCAAGGAGCCTGTCTGCTTCAAAGCTCCGCATCTCCAACATGGAGTTGCTGTGGTACCCTGTTAACCTAGAGACTGACTGGGAAGGTGCACTACCCGACTGGTCTGCTCCTGCCTACCACTTAGGCCCACTTGAGACCAGGGCACTCCTTATTCCCAATTCTCCAGCCACACTGGCTTTTCAAAGTCCTTCCTGCTCACCATCTTTCCTTCCACAAGAGGATCTTCTCACATGCTGAGTTGTCTAGAATGTTCTTCCCTCCCCTCATTGCCTAGTTTTAACTCCTGTTTATCCTTCAAGTCTTAGCTTAAGTGGAACTTCCTCAAGCAAGAACCTCCTAATCTAATGAATCCAGTTTCCCCTAATTGTAAGATCTCACGGCTCAGATCATGAGCTCCTTATTGCCAAATTCAGACTTAAATTTAAGAAAATGAGGAAAACCACTAGACCATTCATGTATGACCTAAATCAAATCCCTTATGATTATACAGTGGAAGTGAGAAACAGATTTAAGGGACTAGATCTGATAGAGTGCATGATAACTACCCATGGAGGTTGTGACATTGTACAGGAGACAGGGATGAAGACCATTCCCATGGAAAAGAAATGCAAAAAGGCAAAAGGGATCTCTGAGGAGGCCTTACAAATAGCTGTGAAAAGAAGAGAAACGAAAAGCAAAGAGAGAAAAGGAAAGATATAAGCATCTGAAAACAGAGTTCCAAAGAATAGCAAGGAGAGATAAGAAAGCCTTCCTCAGCAATCAATGCAAAGAAATAGAGGAAAACAATAGAATGGGAAAGACTAGAGATCTCTTCAAGGAAATCAGAGATACCAAGGGAACATTTCATGCAAAGATGGGCTCGATAAAGGACAGAAATGGTATGGACCTAACAGAAGCAGAAGATATTGAGAAGAGATGGCAAGAATACACAGAAGAACTGTACAAAAAAGATCTTCATGACCCAGATAATCACAATGGTGTGATCACTGACCTAGAGCCAGACATCCTGGAATGTGAAGTCAAGTGGGCCTTAGGAAGCATCACTACAAACAAAGGTAGTGGAGGTGATGGAATTCCAGTTGAGCTCTCTCAAATCCTAAATGATGATGCTGTGAAAGTGCTGCACTCAACATGCCAACAAATTTGGAAAACTCAGCAGTGGCCACAGGACTGGAAAAGGTCAGTTTTCATTCCAATCCCAAAGAAAGGCAATGCCAAAGAATGCTCAAACTACCGCACAATTGCACTCATCTCACATGCTAGTAAAGTAATGCTCAAAATTCTCCAAGCCAGGTTTTAGCAATACATGAACTTTCAGATGTTCAAGCTGGTTTTAGAAAAGGCAGAGGAACCAGAGATCAAATTGGCAACATCTGCTGGATCATGGAAAAAGCAAGAGAGTTCCAGAAACACATCTACTTCTGCTTTATTGACTATGCCAAAGCCTTTGACTGTGTGGATCACAATACACTGTGGAAAATTCTGAAAGAAATGAGAATATCAGACCACCTGACCTGCCTCTTGAGAAACCTATATGCAGGTCAGGAAGCAACAGTTAGAACTGGACATGGAACAACAGGCTGGTTCCAAATAGGAAAAGAAATACATCAAGGTTGTATATTATCACCCTGCTTATTTAATTTCTATCCAGAGTACATCATAAGAAACCCTGGGCTGGAGGAAGCACGAGCTGAAATCAAGATTGCCAGGGGAAATATCAATAACCTCAGATATGCAGATGACACCACCCTTATGGCAAAAAGTGAAGAAGAACTAAATATCCTCTTGATGGAGGTGAAAGTGGAGAGTGAAAAAGTTGGCTTAAAGCTCAACATTCAGAAAATGAAGATCATGGCATCCGGTCCCATCACTTCATGGCAAATAGATGGGAAAACAGTGGAAACAGTGGCTGACTTTATTTTTCTGGGCTCCAAAATCACTGCAGATGGTGACCGCAGCCATGAAATTAAAAGACGCTTACTCCTTGGAAGCAAAGTTGTGACCAACCTAGAAAGCATTATTAAAAAGCAGAGACATTACTTTGTCAACAAAGGTCCGTCTAGTCAAGGCTATATTTTTTCCAGTGGTCATTAATGGATGTGAGAGTTGGACTACAAAGAAAGCTGAACACTGAAGAATTGATGCTTTTGAACTGTGGTGTTGGAGAAGACTCTTGAGAGTCCCTTGGACTGCAAGCAGATCCAACCAGTCCATCCTAAAGGAAATCAGTCCTGGGTGTTTATTGGAAGGACTGATGTTGAAGCTGAAACTCCAATACTTTGGCCACCTGATGCGAAGAGCTGACTCATTTGAAAAGACCCTGATGCTGGGAAAGGTTGAGGGCAGGAGGAGAAGGGGATAAAGAGGATGAGATGGTTGGATGGCATCACTGACTCAATGAACATGAGTTTGGGTAAACTCCGGGAGTTGGTGATGGACAGGGAGGCCTGGTGTGCTGCGGTTCATGGGGTCGCAAAGAGTTGGACACAACTGAGCAACTGTATGCATGTAATTATTTAGTATCTTCCTCATTAGACTGTAAGCTCCATTAAGGCAGGAATCATATCTGGCTTTGCTCACCATTTTATTTCCTTCTCTTAACACAAAACATGATATGTACTATGTTGTCAATAAATATTTCTTGGTTGTGTGAATAAATGAAATCATAACAGTTTTATGGCAGAAGCATAATTTTAGATACATAAAATCCTTTTTAGTCTTTAAGACCCATGAGACCAAAGACAATGGCTATCTTATTTCTTTGTTACTGTGTACCCAGTGCTTAGTCCTGTGCCCAGCCCATGGTCATTGCTCAATACATATTACTGAATGAGGAAATGAATATATATTGTCCTTTGTAAGAACCAGCTCTCTTGCTGTCTTGTCTCCTTCTAAAGAGTCAGCACTTCCCTTATCTTTAGAAGGTAAAACCTCAGAAGTGCCTCTACCAACACAGAATGACAAGATGTGAATGTCTCTAGTTCCTAGGGGTAGGGCTCAAACATCTCATGGTCTTTTAAACTTTACACTGTGACTTGCTGAGCTGGGTGGATGTCAGAAAACCTAGGGATAAGTTCTACCTCTCAGGAGCTAGGTTACAACTTAAGTCATTTGAGCCTTCTTTTTCTGAACACATAATGTTTGCAAAGCATTTCTGACAATATTCCATGGGAGGCAATGTGCCATAGTAGAAAAAAAGCCTGGTTGTCAGTCAAACAGAACTGATCAGTGAGGCTGACTCAATTCATCTGGCCTGACAGACATGTTATTTTTTTTAATGTGTCCCTTTATGACCAAATAAGTTAAACCAACTTCATGGGCACTGAGAGTCCCAAGTCCCTGTTTGCCATCTCTCCATTATTTCCTATTAACCTGGCCAAGGTGAGTGGAAGGGCATGGCATGCCAGTTGTCAGGTTTCAGGTGAATTGCCAGTCTCTGTCTTCCACAGAGGTCATCTCACGACCTGTGCGCCTTCTTCCTTGGAAGAGGGGCTAGTGGGGGGATATGGTGGAAGTTCTCTAGGACTGACTTTAACATCAAGGGAGGTGCCAAGCCAAGAGGTGGAAAGAGAATCCAAACCATTTGCAAAAGACAGAGCAGATGTCAGAGGCTAACAGAGGATCAAAGACTGAGAAATCAAGAACAGTGACTCCAAAGGCAAAAGAGATCTTTGATCAATACTGTAGACAGGTCCTATTGCTACAGCAACAGGATTAGATGTACTCACTTGAGGTGGTGTGAGGATGGGTCAACTATGTTTAAATGTGCAGGAATAGGGCTTATGCCCAGGTTCAGGAGACACCATTAGTTTGTTTTCTGGTTTGTTTATTTGGGGGTCAGAGGGCGGGTTCAGGTCCCATCAGGCTTAAGTGAGGGCCTCAGGGTGCTAATGGACAATTGGTCTTCCCAATTATGCCACACTGCAAGGGAATATTTGAGAGCTGGTGACAATGTATCAGCTACAAGAAGAACCTGCATTAAGCCAGGCAGCCTGGGAGCTAACAGTGGTGGTAGAAAAGAGCTTTCTCAAGGGCACAGAAGCCAGATCTGCAAATCCCCCTTTTGTTTAGAGTTTTTCTACCCCCATGAGCTGAGCTGTCCCTGGAGCCTAGGACGAGGGTGATAGTACACCACTCTTACCTCCCCTTCAAACTCCAGGCTGGTCCCTCCTGTTCCTTAGTGTCCTGTCACTGGTGGCCACACAGGAGGTAGAAAACCAGTCCAGTTGCGTTATAGCTGAAGCCACCATGTCCAATTACCCTTTTCCATGGCCAATTAGAAAGGAGATGCTCTAATTTTGAAAGAACTTATATCTGACTAAAAAGGCCTTTTGAATGGGCAGAAGACCTAAGGAGACATTTCTCCAAAGAAGAAATACAGATGGCCAATAGACATGTGAAAATATGCTCCACATCACTAATTATGAGAGAAATGCAAATCAAAACTACAATAAGGTATCACCTCACACCAATCAGAATGGCCATCTTAAAAAGTCTACAAATAATAAATGCTGGCAAGGAGAAAAGGGAACCCTCCTACACTACTGATGGGAATCTAAGTTGGTGTAGCCATTGTGGAAAACAGTATGGAGGCTCCCCAGAAAACTAAAAATAGAATTATCATATGATCCAGCAATCCCACTCCTGGGCATATATCTAGACAAAGAAAGTGAAAGTGAAAGTGAAGTCGCTCAGTCATGTCCAACTCTTTGCGACCCCATGGACTATAGTCCACCATGCTCCTCTATCCATGGGATTCTCCAGGCAAGAATACTGGAGTGGGTTGCCATTTCCTTCTCCAGGGAATCTTCCTGACCCAGGAATCGAACCCAGGTCTCCTGCATTGCAGGCGGATGCTTTAACCTCTGATCCACCAGGGAAGCCCCCAAAACTATGACTCAAAAAGAGATATGCACTGCTATGTTCATAACAGCACAATTCACAATAGCCAAGCCATGGAAACAACCTGAACATTCATCAACAAGAGGAATGGATGAAGAAGCTGTGGTATATGCATACAATGGAATACTACTCAGTCATAAAAAAGAACAAAATAATGCCATTTACAGCAACATGAATGCAACTAGAGATTGTCATACTAAGTGAATAATTCAGAAAGAAAAAGACTTCACTTATATATGGAATCTAAAATGTGATACAAATGAACCTATCTATGAGACAGAAGGAGAAGGCAATGGCACCCCACTCCAGTAAAACTCTTGCCTGGAAAATCCCATGGACGGAGGAGCCTGGTAGGCTGCAGTCCATGGGGTCACTAACAGTCACACACGACTGAGCAACTTCCCTTTCACTTTTCACTTTCATGCATTGGAGAAGGAAATGGCAACCCACTCCAGTGTTCTTGCCTGGAGAATCCCAGGGACAGGGGAGCCTGGTGGGCTGCCATCTCTGGGGTCGCACAGAGTTGGACATGACCGAAGCAACTTAGCAGCAGCAGCATGAGACAGAAACAGAATAAGGGATATAGAGAATAGACTGGTGATTGCCAATGGGGAGGGAAATAGGAGAGTGTAAGAGTGGGAGCTGGGGATTAGCACATGCAAACTGATATGTATAGAGAATGGATAAACAAGAAGGTCCTACTGTATAGCACAGGGAACTATTAGTATATTCGATATTCTGTGATAAGCCATAATGGAAGATAATATGAAAAAATGTGTATTACGTATAACTGAGTCACTTGGCTGTACAGCAGAAATTAACAACATTGTAATTCAACTATGCTTCAATAAAAAATAATTTTTTAAAAAAGACCTTCTGGAAACCAACAGGGTAAGAAAACTGGCTCTTTTGGAGGAAAATATAAAACTGGAAACTTGTGCCACATTACACTCCCCCAAAATCAAGTAGAAATCAGAATATGAACAACTTTTTAACTGATAGAAAATAAGGTAATCATAATTTAAAAATTATAATTAAGATTTAAAATGGCCAAGGGCTCTAATCAAAAAAGATTTAGAGGAAATCATAAAGTGAAAAAAAGTCACATGTTGAGCAAATAAAATTCAAAATTTCTGCGTATCAAAAACAATGACCAAAACAATGAAAAGTCTAATGACAAACCTGAAACATTATTTTAAACAAGTTTTTAAAACAAGAGACTAATATCTTATACACTGTCTCTCATCCCCTCTGTCTTGAGAGATTCAATGTATATATCTAATTTTGTTATATATTATATGTAATTTATTATAAATTAATAGCTATATTTAACTTAATATATATAAAGTCAGCAAGAAAAATATCAATGCCTCATTAGAAAAATATGTAAACCAGTCACCCTTTGTATCAAAGGAACACATGTGAAAATGTAGACCATTTTAAACTTATCACATGGAAAAAGCTTCTTGCATTCTATTTTTAATTACAATATGCATGCTGACAAAAATTTGATTGATAAGCACTTACATGATGTAGGTGGAATAACTATCAAAATGCCTTTTTGCAAAGCAATTTGGTAAGATGTACCAGGAGCTTTAAAAGAATTCACAATTTTCGATGTAGTATTTTCATATGAAGGAACGTGTTGATGTGATAAACTTAAAAAAAAAAAAGGAAAAGAAATATGCAGGTTCCCTGGTGACTCACTGGTAAAGAATCCACCTGCCAATGCAGGAAACAAAGGTTTGATCCCTGATCCGGGAACGTCCCACATGCCACAGAGCTACTAAGCCTGTGCACCACAAATATTGAGCCTGTGCTCTAGAGCCTGGCGTCACAAATTCTAAGCCCAGGTGCCACAACTAACGAAGCTGCACGTCCTAGATCCTGTGTTCCACAGCAAAAGAAGCCACCGCAATGAACCACATGAGAAAAGCCTGCGCAGCAATGAAGACCCAGCACAGCCAAAAACAAATAATAAATAATTTTCTTAAATGCAAAAGGATTGCTCACCGATTAAAGTCAAATATGTGGAAATGACTTCAGCATATAAAAATCCAGTCAAATAAATTATAGTATATCCAGAGTGTGGGACATCATGTAGTATTAAATACAACATTGCCAAAGTCTATCCGATAATGTGGGAGAAATGCTCATGTTGTAAATACTAACAGAAAGGAAAAAAATAGCCAAAATTGAATAAAGGATATACTTAAGAATACTAAAAACATGGAAGGAAATACATGGATACAATGACAGTGGTTTTCTGTGGGTGATTTTTTTCTTCTTCATTCATTTCTCTCTCTTCCACCTTTCCTACCATGATCTCAGTGTTCCCTTTCAGAGCCTCAGGCTCCTCAACCCTGTGCCTAGGAAGACACTTTAAAATCTGCTGCATTTTAATCCTTAGGAAGGCAGTTTTTAAATTGATTCCAGCATGGATGTGATCCAACAGGGGAATGCAATGTCAAAACCTCATCTCCAGCCTAAGCACAAGTACATTTGTAGACTAAAAGGTTTTAGGGTAAAGATTCAACAATTAATGAATAGCTGAACCAATTAAAAAAAAATTAGGGGAGAATTTTCATGAATAGAGAAGAATTCATGCTTAGACTTTTAAATGGCTTTGGATTTTGCATTTTCTCTTCCCTCATCCATAGTGCATTCCTTGTATTAGAGGAAGAGAACCCAGAGAGCTGGAAGTCTCTAGGAATTTATTTGAGGGCCACATGCCCAGGGCTTTGTTTGCCTTCCTCCCTGGGCTGTAGGGGCAGGAGAGCCAGAACAGAGGTGGGTGACTCAGCAGTTTAGGGGGTGGAAGAAGCTGACTCTGGGCCAAAGTTCAGCTGTTTTAGACGTGTAACAAAATTAATGTTCATGTATGTTGCCAGTGTTCAGCACATCTAAGAATGCATGCCCAGAGACCACCTGCAGCCCCCAGAACCTCTCTTGCAGGCTCTGACCCAGGCCCATTTCATGTGACCTCCACTGGGACCTCTGCAACTGTGCTTCTCCCAGACACCTGAAGGAGAAAAGGGATAACAACGGATCTGGGATGAGAATAACAAATCTCTCCCACAGTGTAGTCTGAGGACCATGTGGTATGAGAATTACTTGGGCACCTGCTTAAAAAACATCTTCCTGTGTCCTACCCACCTATTGCATCTGACTCCCTGCAGGTAGGGCCCTGGAACTGTGATTCCTGCATACACTGAAATGGTAAACCACGGTGCAGTCAAGGGCCTTCCATCTCTGGTCCACAAGCCCAAGATGGCACACAGGCTGACTGAGCAGAGCCTGGGCCAGATGCCCCTCCTCTCACCTAAAGGAAGATTGGATCAGCATCGCTGCTGCCACCGTCTCCCAACCTGCCATGCCCTCCTGCACCCCCAGTGGCCAGAAGGACTGTGTAGCACCTTGGCACATCTTGTTAGCAGTTAGGAATGTCAGACCCAGAAGGTGTTCTGGCTAAGAGCATGGGTTCTGCACTCAAACTGCTTCCATCTGTGCTCTTTACTACCAGCTTGCTGTGTGACCTCCAGTGGATTATTTACCCTTGCAGTGCCTCAGTTTCTCCAACTGAGAAGTAAGGTTAATAGGGCTATTTTGAGGGCCTTGAATGGGAGACCTGGCAAGAGCTCAAGGTGTGAAAGCTGTTGCTCCTTTTCTGTGGTTTGAACCTATTCTGTAGGACATTCACAAGATGAAGAGATAACATCTCTGGGTCTCTGACCTGGTTTCCAAAACCTACAGGTCACTCTTTTGCTGGTGGCTATATGTGAGTGAAAGGAAATGAGAGAACTCGACAGACCCTTTACAGAAACTTAAAGTTGTTAAGATCACTGCGGACAGTGACTGCAGCCATGAAATTAAAAGATGCTTGCTCTTTGGAAGAAAAGTTATGGCAAACTTAGTGTATTAAAAAGCAGAGACGTCACTTTGCCGACAAAGGTCTCTATAGTCCAAGCTATGTTTTTTCCAGTAGTCATGTATGGATATGAGAGTTGGTCCATAAAGAAGACTGAGCTGAGCACCCAAGTAAAAACTGATGCTTTCAAACTGTGGTTTTGGAGAAGATTCTTGAGAGTCACTTGGATAGCAAGGAGATCAAACCAGTGAGTCCTAAAGGAAATCAACCCTGACTATTCATTGGAAGGACTGCTACTGAAGTTGAAGCTCCAGTAATTTGGCCACCTTATGCGAAGAGCCAACTCATTGGAAAAGACCCTGATGCTGGAAAACATTGAGGGCAGGAGGGAAAAGGGACGATACAGGATGAGATGGCTGGATGGCATCATCAACTCAGTGGACAAACTCAGTTTGAGCAAACTCCGGGAGATAGTGAAGGACAGGGAAGTTTGGCATAAACCTCAGAGATGAGGTCCTTAAAAGGGGCTAACTGGTGTCTGAACCAATGGGGTTGCAGAGTCAGACACAACTTAAGCCACTGAACAACGACAACAAAGTTGTGAAAGGCAATTTACAATCTTAGCCTGAGGGAAACTTGCCTAACCTTGAAATACAAGGCTTTCATATCCTTGCAAGTATTGTACATTTTTCTTTATCCCCACCTTCTTGGTGAGAGGTTTTGTGGAAAAACTATTTCCCTTTCTTATCTCAAGTCTTGGTCTTCTATGGTACGAAGCAGTCAATGAGCAAAAAAACCAGAAATACCAAGAATAAGTACTCTTTTTTTAATAATAAAGAGTATTCAGTCATTAAATTATTATTAATATTATTCAGTCATAAAAAGAAATGAAGTGCTGATACATGCTACAATGCGGATGGACCAAGAAAGCATTATGCTACACGAAAGCAGCCAGACACAGAAGGTTGCCTATTGTCTGATTCTGTTCACATACAATATCTAGAATAGGTAAACTAACACAGAGAGAATGCAGATTGATCCTTTCCAGGGATAGGGAGAGGGGGATGGAATCAACTGCTTTATGGGTACAAAGTTTCCTTTGCGGGTGATGAAAATGTGTTGGAACCAGACAGAGGTGGCAGCTTGTACAATATTGTGAATGTACTGTTGCTGCTGCTGCTGCTAAGTCACTTCAGTCGTGTCCGACTCTGTGCGACACCATAGACGGCAGCTCACCAGGCTCCCCCGTCCCTGGGATTCTCCAGGCAAGAACACTGGAGTGGGGTGCCATTTCCTTCTCTGATGCATGAAAGTGAAAAGTGAAATTGAAGTCGCTCAGTTGTGTCCAACTCTTTGCGACCCCATGGACTGCAGCCTACCAGGCTCCTCCATCCATGGGATTTTCCAGGCAAGAGTACTGGAGTGGGGTGCCATTGCCTTCTCCATGTGAATGTACTACATGCCATTAAATTGTACACTTTAAAAATGGTTAATTTTATACAATATGAATTTTACTTCAGTAATAATAAAGTTATATTCACTATAAATTATACACAGCTGACCAGATAGTAAGTGGAATTTAAAAAGAATTCTTAGCTCCAGAAACAGATGCCTGTCCAAGTTCAAAGTTACAGTACAATGATTTTCTACACCAATGCTATTGTTATAAATTGTGATGATAATAATAAAATAAGATAACCTCTTATTTTCAAGCAACCCAAACTAGGATTTCTCACTCAAGGATTATTAATTTATTTCTAAGATAATCAGACAGATCTGTGGCAGAGATGGTCATTCTTCAAAGAAAGCAAAGAAAGGACCTTAATTCATAGCCTCATTTTTAAAACCATTTCCTCCAAGATTCCTCCATGGTTCTAATTTCACTTAACATAAAGAGTTACCCAAATACCCTGGTCAGAGGTAAAGCTAATTTTTAAGGGACTCCTGTAAGATCAGGAGGCCAAGTTGAGAGATTCAGAGATAAAAACCCACAAGGTCTTGTGCTGTTGTGCTCATAGGGTGGTTTTGACTAATTTGGGGCAACAGAACATTTATAAACTATTTTCTGATATGGGCAGATAAGGTAAGGCTAAAACAGTTCAGATTACGGTTGCAGGGAGTGGTAAGAACTGGGGTGAACTGTGACCCCCAAGCCCCACCTAAATCTGTGACTACTGCTCTGTGGAATTGGGAAGCCCAGCATAACCAGGTCTTCTAATCTTTCAAGAAATGGCAGAAATTCAGATATTTATGTGAAAGCTTCTGCTCTGCTAATGTCAAGAACTAATTTTAAAAAGAGAAGATCATTGTGCACACCAAAACAAAACAGGTCTGTAAACGATCCTGCCTGCCAGCTGCCAGTTTAGAACCTTCAAACCCTTATCTTTAAGCCTTCAAGGACACACTTGCCAGAGATAAGTATTTCCCTGAGTGAGAATCAGATTATACACTGAATTCTTAGCTCTCAATTGAGGGTAAAGTTTTCAGCGCTAGAGTAGATCAGATGTAGCCAGTGTAGCCGGACCTCTTTCTTTTCTTTGCAGGTGACAGGTGAGTCCTGTCTAGTGCTTCCTCATTCTACTCCTCACCACACCCAAGCAGTGTGTGCTTTGAACACACGGGAGCATGAAACTGATCCGCAGTTACAGCCCTGTTCCACCCTCTTAGATTTGGATCAAGCTGGGGCTATGCCACTGTATTTACTCTCTGAGTGTCCCATGGGAAGGAAGGGAGGGAAGAGCAGAGAGTGAGTGGCCTAGGATAAAGCCCACAGCTGTGGGAAACAGAGCATTCCTCCACAGAGTGGTCAATATCAGTAGCAACACTTTTTTTTTTTTCTTTTTTAATCTTTTGGCCATGCCACATGGCTGTGGGATCTTAGTTCCTTGGCCAGGGATTGAACCCACACTCCCTAGGTTGGAAGGCAGAGTCTTAATCACTGGACGGCCAGGAAAGTCCCTGACTCTTAATTTGAAGTGGAATCCTCTGTAAAGTAGGAGGGAATTTCCAGGAGTTGAGACTCAGTCAAACCTACAAATTGGTTCTGATGTACAGAAAAACACTTTCTTCTTAAAATTAGATCCCTGTTCTAGAAAACACTGCCATCCTACATCCCAGCACCTTCCTTCCTGCACCTTCAAGCTCTTTTTGTCCAGGTTCAGACATAAGTGGACCCAACAGGAGAGATTAAATTCAACTTTTGTAAGAACTAAAGAGAAACCTCTGCAGTCCGTCTTGCTGAGACCTAACAAAAAGCCACTTGGGTCAGACTGAACGGCCCTTGCTCCTCTTGCAGAAACCTAGGCGAGCTACCTGCATCCGTCCTTCTGATTGTGTGTATACTGGGTGGGTTTTTCAGCTTTATCGGCCTTTCAGGAAACCATAAATAGACTTCCAGTTGACACTCATGCATTCTGATTATGTCAACCCCAGTTCTTCCTTCCAGAGACACCATCCTGACTATAGAGATAAAATTCAACAAATATCACATTTTTCCAACTGGTCTATCCATAAATTATGGCTGGTTTTCTCCAGAGTGCAAGTAGTGCCCTGGGCACACTGGTGGCTTAGCTGGGTTTCCTGCTGACATGAACAGAGGGAAACGCCCCCTTCCACTGGCCAGGACCCTCCCTAGGAACAGCATCTGGCCCCTTTGAATCTTTTATAACTCTACTTGCTGAGCCTAAAACCTATATCTTGGTATTTCGCTTGTTTCTGTTTCATCAGATGAACTTCAGTGCCCTTTCTGTATTGGCTTAAAAAAAAAATTGTTTATTTTTAAACCTGTAATGCCCCTGACCTGTGACCCTGAGAGGATCTGACAATTGTTTGTGCTCTTAAATTAAAAAAAAAGAAGTTTCTTAAACTTTGGAGGAGTGGGGAGGAGAAAGTGTGAAAGAGACTAATTTGTTCAAGTTATTTATCTTCTCTCTGTTCTGTCTGGCAAAACCAACCCCTAATTGACTGATTATCTCTTCCGGCTTGCAGGTTAATCACACATACCCTCCCCACCTCCTGCCACCAATACCTCACCCTTTCCTTTACTGCCAAGAATCTTTGTTGTTTCTGCTAAGGAAGAGGAAAGAAAAAACTAGAATTAGTTCTCTTTGATTACCCAAGAGAGGTTTGTGGGGCCCAGGCCTTATCTTGATCTCTCTTCAAGCAAATAATGGAGTCCACTCTCACCTCTTAGGGAGTACATCTTACTGAGAGCCCTTTGAGCATTCTGTGATAAAACTTCCTTGAATGAACTTCTTGCTAGAGTGAGCCAGGACTCCAAGGTGGAAGGGCTTAACAGAACAAAATGTGGGGAATGAACGAGCCTATGAAGTTCTTTTGAGACCATAAAGCCATCAACTGGTACAGGCGGAAGTTCCAGAAGGAAAGAGGAAATCAGTGAAATTCCATTGTTACAATCCTCGTGGTGTTAGGGACAGGAAAAAAAAGGGAAGAGAAGGAATCATTTTGGATTACCAGGTACACAGATGTGGTAGGGTAGGGCTTCTTGAACTTGATTGTAGGAAACACCTACGATCGGAGTCTGGAGGTCTAGGGTGGGGGAGATTCTGCGTTTCTAACAGGCTTCCTGACAATGCCAGTGTTGCTACTTTGCTACCCTTTTAGAAGCAAAATGATAAGAGTATTTTGGGAACTAGGGACTAGCATAAAGGTGAGGTGCAGTGAGGGGCAGAGGCAAGAGAGAACGAAAAGAAGTCTGCTACCACTCCACTATGAAGTGAACAGACGGACAGCCTTCCAGTGAGGCAGCCAAGAGGAGAACAAGACAGCCAGTGGAGATCAATATAGGTTGACATTCTGGCTCTGCCACTACTCTGCTGTCTGATCTTAAGGAAATCATTTCATCTCTTGGTGCCTCTGTTTCTGCATCTGTAAAAGCAGAGATAGTAAAATCTGCTTTGGCCAGTTTCCAGGGTTACCCTAAGGATTACATGAAATAAACATAAGGAAACTCTTTATAGATACCAAAGTACTTTGCAAATGTAACCTATAATTATGCTGATACCACTGCAAATTTTCACCCACATATGATTAACACTAACTCTAACTACCTTTCTCAGAGCACTGGACACTTATTCCCATGAGACTGGAAAAGAGGAACTTGTATCTGTTTCATCATCCTTCTAAGCCTTTGTGATGTTCACTGGTCCATGTCCAGGCCTTTGCTATCCTTCTGGTTCAATATTAATCACTTCATCTGTTTTATTGGATGATTAGTCCTCTCTGAAAAGATGAAGGAAGTGTTTGTGTTGATGGAGACTTCTCTTTTCTATTTGGGGCTGTCTCACATTTCACCTACACTCTTGGGCAGAATAGTTGATTTTCCTGTTTGATGTGGAACTAGATGCCCTTTCATTAGGAAACTCTAAATGAGTAGCCCACAAAGGTGTGTTACAGATGCTTCTCCTGAAAACAGGGCTCATTTTCCTTCCAGTGTGACAGGGCCCCTCCCACCAGATTCAGTACCTTTCCTGCTACATAACCTCAGCACCAATGCACAGGCACCCACCCAGGCAGGCCTCAAGGACCACAAATACCAAGGGGAGAAGGGAAGAGACTCTGGCAAATAGAATTTTCTGTTTAACTCACCATTAAAGGGAGGTCCCTTCCCCAAGTCTTATAATTAAAATTTTTTCTGAGACGCTACTCTCCAATTTACCACCTTAATAAGGAGAATATCTCAAACAATTAAAGCTTTGGAAGATTAGGATTTTGCAGCACCTGAGTCATCATCCTGAATATCATCACTGATTACACATGATGCTAAGGTGTAGATGACTGCAGACAGGCTCCAGATTGGTTTTTAAACTAAAGCCCCAAATTTTCTCCTCTTAAGTATAACACATAGCAGGTAGACAGTATGCCATGGGCTTAAACATTTTCTTATTTAATCCTCAAAAACCAACCAATTAAAACAAGACAAAAAACCATACAGTGATTGATTATTAACCCACTTTAATTGATGAGGAAACTGAAGCCCAAAGAAAGGATATAATTTACCAAAGGTCACATAGTGGCCAAGGTGGGATTTGAAAGTAAATGTGCATGTTACGCAAAATAATAGCCCCCAACAATGTCCACACCCTAATGTTAGAACCTGCGAATATATTACCTTACTTGGCAAAAAGGAGTTTGCAGATTGCTTAAAATAAGGATTTTAAGATGGGAGATTATCCAGGATTATTTGGATGGGGCTAATGTAAACATGAGGATTCTTATAAGGGAAAGTGAGAGGTGGGAGAATTAAAGAAGTGATGACAGAAGGACAGGTTGGAGTGACACAGAGCTACAAGCCAAGGAATGCAGACAGCCTCTTGGAGCTAGAAAAGATAGGATATGGATTCTCCCCTATGGCCTCCAGAAGGAGAACAGCCCAGCTGAGCCATTTTGGTCTTTATTTTTTCTTTTTTAAAAAAGAAATTATTTAATTTAATTGGAGGCTAATTACTTTACAATATTGTGGTGGTTTTTGCCATACATGAACATGAATCAGCTACAGGTGACCTCCAGAACTGTAAGGTAATATATTTGGTTCTTTTAAGCCACTGCATCGGAGAAGGCAATGGCACCCCACTTCAGTACTCTTGCCTGGGAAATCCCATGGATGGAGGAGCCTGGAAGGCTGCAGTCCATGGGGTCACTGAGGGTCGGACAGGACTGAGCACCTTGACTTTCACTTTTATGCATTGGAGAAGGAAATGGCAACCCACTCCAGTGTTCTTGCCTGGAGAATCCCAGGGACAGGGGAGCCATCTATGGGGTCGCACAGAGTTGGACACGACTGAAGTGACTTAGCAGTAGCAAGCCACTGCATTTGCAGTAATTTCTTATAGCAGCAATAGGAATCTAACACACATACAGGTGTTTCGTGGAAATACTGCAGATTTGGTTCCAAACCACAATAAAATTTATATTGCAATAAAGTGAGTCACATGAATTTTTCATTTACCAATGCATAAAGAAGTTAGATTTACATTTTCATTACTGTGCACTTAATGGATGACAGTAACATTACATATACATATACACTGGATCATAGAAAAAGCAAGGGAATTAAAAAAAAATAACATCTGCTTTATTGACTATGCTAAAGCATTTGACTGGATCACAACAAACTTCAGAATATTCTTAAGGAGATGGGAATACCAGACCACATTACCTGCCTCCTGAGAAATCTGTATGCAGGACAAGAAGCAACAGTAAGAACTAGACATGAAACAATGGACTGGTTCAAAATCGGGAAAGAAGTATGTCACCCTGCCTATTTAACTTATATGCAGAGTGCATCATACAAAATGCTGGGCTGGATGACTCACAAGCTGGACTCAAGATTGCCAGGAGAAATATAAATAACCTCAGATATGCACATGATACCACTTTAAAGGAGAAAGTGAAGAGGAACTAAAGAGCCTCTTGAGAAAGAGGAGAGTGAAAAGCTGGCTTAAAACTCAACATTCAAAAAATTAAGATCATGGCATTTAGTCCTATCACTTCATGAAAATAGGAGGGGGAAAAAGTGGAAACAGTGTCAGATTTCATTTTCTTGGGCTCCCAAATCACTGCAGACAGTGACTGTAGTCATGAAATTAAAAGATGTTTGCTCCTTAGAAGAAAAGCTATGACAAACCTAGATAGTGTATTAAAAAGCAGAGACATCGCTTTGCCAACAAAAGGCCCTTGTAGTCAAAGCTATGGTTTTTCCAGTAGTCATATATGGATGTGAGAGTTGGACCATAAAGAAGGCTGAGTGTCAAAGAATTGATGCTTTCCAACTGTGGTGTTGAGAAGACTCTTGAGAGTCCTTGGACAGCAAGGAGATCAAACCAGTCAATCCTAAATGAAATCAACCCTGAATAATCACTGGAAAGACTGATGCTGAAGCTCTAATGCTTTTGCCACCTGATGCAAAGAGCCGACTCATTGGAAAAGATCCTTTTGCTGGGAAAGATTGAGGACAGGAAGAGAAAGGGGTGAGAGAGGATGAGATGGTTGGGTGGCATCACTGACTCAATGGACATGAGTTTGAGCAAACTCAGGGAGTTAATGAAGGATAGGGAGGCCTGGCATGCTAAAGTTGATGGGGTCGCAAAGAATCAGACACAACTTAGCGACTGAACAATAACAGCATTAGATATAAAAATGTACATGTATTACATATATGTTTAAAAATACTTTATTGCTAAAAACAATCTGAGCCTTCAGTGAGTGGTATTCTTTTTCCAACAGTAACATCACTGATCACAGATCATAACAAATAAGAATGAAAAAGTTTGAAATATTGCAAGAATTACCAAAATGTGACAGAGAGACACGAAGTGAACAAATGTTTTGAAAAAATCGTGTCAAAACAGTTGCTTTGACACAGGATTGCCACAAACCGTCAATCTGTAAAAAGTGCACTCTCTGAAGTGCAATAAAGTGGAGCACAATAATCAAGGTCTGCCTATACCAATAGGAAGAAGAGCGGAAAGAAAAGTCTGGTTTTATCAATGAGTCATATGTATGTTGCTGTTAGACATTTCTGGTTTTACACCCAGATTTAGGGAACTGTAATTATTTTTCAATACTCAGAGCCTGAACTATTAACCACAGAATGAAAGAGCCTCTCCTCACCTCCACCCCCAAACAAGACTTCTGTTGTTTGAAAGTGGTTGTGTGTAGCTAGAATTCTGGTTTAATATGGAGTATTAAAGAAATAAAGACTATCAAGTTTATTTACATTGGAAATTATTGGTAGACTTCTTGAGTATCACCTTTCTAAGAGTGAATAGTGTGGACTGGTTTATAAAGGTGTCCGTTTGAATGCAGGTCAATGGCCGAAAGGAAAGGAGGGACCCACTTGGTGTACTCTGATCACATGGGGTGATTCTGAGCAGAAAGAATGAATGGAGAAGACTTTCAGTGCTTCAGTCTTGCAAGCAGATAGCCATATCCTGTGGGGGACAGAAGGGACCCTCAAGATAATCATCCAAAACTTCATTTTACAGAAGAGGAACTTAATCCCAGGGAGGACAGCCAACTTGCCCAAGGTACACAGTGAGTCCTCAGGCAGGACCAGAGCCCAGATCTGGCTCCTGGTTCCAGTCTCTTGCTCTGCCTACTCCCCTGACTTGGCACATAGTGTAATTTTTGTACACTAATTGGGCATTTCACATAAAAACATTCACAGTTTGGTCACTGTTCAGAGGATGGTATTTGTAGACACTGTCTTAAATCAATAAGAAATTTTCATACTTCAGTAAACTGTCCTATTATACTTGTCCAATAAAACCCATGCTGCTGGAAAACTCCATGGACGGAGGAGCCTGGTGATCTGCAGTCCATGGGGTCTCAAAGAGTCGGACACGACTGAGCGACTTCACTTTCACTTTTCACTTTCATGCATCGGAGAAGGAAATGGCAACCCACTCCAGTGTTCTTGCCTGCAGAATCCTAGGGACGGGGGAGCCTGGTGGGCTGCCATCTATGGGCTCGCACAGAGTCGGACACGACTGAAGCGACTTAGCAGCAGCAGCAGCAGCTTTTTAACAGGTTTATTTCAGAGCCACAGATGTTACAAAATCATTGAACTATAACATGTCTTTTGCAAGTTCAGTTCTTGCAGGAGTGCCTATGTCAGCATCGGCTGTAGGATTACATTTAAATCCACCTAAATTTTGACATAAGATAGGTGAAACCAGGCCAAAGGGCACCTTTCCACCCATCCCTAAGTTCACACACACAGGCTTAAATGAATGAACCTAGAGACCTAGATTTCCATAATTTCAATCTAGTCTTCTGTATATATATCAGCCTCCCAGTGCACATACCTACCCACCCAATAAAAATGCATACCTGGTGGCCACAGACATACTTAGTCCTTCTAAAATCTGCTTTCCTACATAGGAGCACATCTTCAATTTAGTTGAGTGCCTACTGTGTGCCAGGAATTGATGTAGGTTTGGCGGGGGGCAGGGGGGGCTTGGGGGGGTGGATACAAAAATTAAAACGCCCCAGTCCCTGATTGATGGAGCTAGGTATTAATAGATGTAGGTATAGTAGATTATTTCTATAACCATTTTACCAATGAGGACCAAAACTAGAGTACTTATTAATAGGCCCAAGGTCACACAGCCTGCTGTTGTCAGAGCAGACTAGACCCCAGGGTGTTCCTCCTTTAAACTGGTGTGAATCTGTGAATAGACTGCCTCATAATTACCTAGGGTTCTTGTTAAAAATGTAGAATTCCTCAGCCTTCAGAGTCAGAGGCTGGGAGGATTAGGAGGCATACTGTGACTGAGCAATTTTAATGTTTAACAAGCTCCTCAGGGGACTGATACACACTCAGGTTTGTAGACTTCCAAGTATATCCAGTTGTCTGTGTTTTTACTCAACTGGCTATACATAAGAATTAGCTGGAACATTTAAAATATATATGAATTCTGGGCTCAATCCTAGAGGCCTATATCCAGTTCATCTGAGTGGTGCCCAGGCAATTACACAACTTTGGAAAGTTGCCAGAAGGATTCTAATGTGCAGAGTTCAAAATCCACAACTCTGGGAGCAGTGAAAACAAAGACTACACCCCGAAGTCAAGGTAACTCCCCAAGTAAGTCAACCCTATCCTTCTGGCTGTGTTCTAGCTTGCAGGCTCCTGAGAGGAAGTATGGGGTTTAGAGAGAATAGAGAAGGAATGAGGAACAAGGTTGGGTCCCCTGAGAAGACCAGGGCTTTGGATCAGAAATAAGTGTAGAAGTGCTAGTTGCTAGTTGTGTCTGACTCTTTGCAACCCCACGGACTGTAGTGTTGCCCTAATGGTCTGGGAGTGAACAATGAGAATGAAGACAAAACACGAAACTTGTTGCAATGGGTCAGGGGACCTGCAGCCTCTATTGGACTGAGGTGCAGAGTCTGCTCTGAGTCCAGCTTTTATTCCTAATTGCAGACTACAAGACTCTTTTTGATCTTAGCTTTCCCAAGACACTACACTGACATAGTCCAGATCTTGTTTTTATCCCAGGCCATTTCCTTTTGGGCTAGTCTCAGGAGAAGGCAATGGCACCCCACTCTAGTACTCTTGCCTGGGAAATCCCATGGATGGAGGAACCTGGTGGGCTGCAGTCCATGGGGGTGCTAAGAGTCGGACTCGACTGAGCGACTTCACTTTCACTTTTCACTTTCATGCACTGGAGAAGGAAATGGCAACCCACTCCAGTGTTCTTGCCTGGAGAATCCCAGGGACGGGGAAGCCTGGTGGGCTGCCGTCTATGGGGTCGCACAGAGTCAGACACGATTGAAGCGACTTAGCAGCAGCAGCAGCGGGAACAAGCAGCAAGTGCATAGGCAGCGTTCATGCCTGACGCCGACCCTGGTGTTCCAAGGACCATGCTTTCATGATCCCAGTCATACTCCCTTCTGGGTCTGGCCTTGGGGGTTGTAGCAAGGAGATTATTCTTAAGAAAAACATGAAAGATAATTATTAATACATTTTCTTAATATATGCTGTTTTGCCAGTTGCTATTTCTGTGGAATTTCTCAAGGCTGTGAAAGGACATTATTAGGAATTCCCACTATACTGTAGCCTGCCATGCTCCTCTGTCCATGGGATTCTCCAGGCAAGAATACTACAGTAGGTTGCTATTCCCTTCTCTAGGGGATCTTCCTGACCCAGGGATGGAACCCAGATCTCCCACATGCAGGCGGATTCTTTACCATTTGAGCCACCAGGGAGGCCCACCTCATTCCCAAATCAGTGAGAAGGAACTGCTCAAACCCTTAGGTCTTTCCCTAATGATGTTTCCCAAAGATTCCCCCAGTGTTCCTTCTTTGCCGGTATCAAGCAAAGCTCCTGGAGTGTTTGTTTCCATTTTGTGGACATAGTGAATCTTATAATTGGTTTGTTTTTCCTTTATTCTCCTCTGAAACTCAGAGCCAAATCTGAGGCTCACCTTTAGCAATAATACAGCACCTATGGCATGCACTGTGTATTTTCTTAGCCCTGAGCCACTTCTTGTTTCCCTTTAGTTTTTTTCATCCCTTGTTTCTGCATTTACTGTTTTTTCCCTTGGACAAGTGTTCTCTTAATTTATTCTGACAGGCTGTAAGTGAATAAATCACTATTTAAAGAGCTATTATCAATATAGTTTTTCTATGTCTTAGGTCATATAAAAATAAAAGAGCATGCAAATAATACTGAGAAAAGAAGTGGGTGGGGAGAGAGGCTCCTGTGAGACCCTTGCACAGTGTGATGCTCTCCAACAGTGAGAGTTAATCTGCTCAGAGCCACTTAACAAGGATTTTTAAAACTTTTGTGGTCAAACCCTTTCACACTTTCCTTCTATTTAAAATCAGTGCACTTGTTGCATCATTGGCGGCAGGAATTACAATATCAAGGCCTGGCAGTTGGGAAACTAGGCATTGTGACTATGAGTCATTTTAAAAAGAACATGAAGTGGATTTCCTTGCTGGTCCAGTGGTTAAGAATCTGCCTTGCAATGCAGAGGACATGGGGTTCACTCCCTGGTCTGGGAACTGAGGTCCCACATGCAGAGCAGCTAAGCCTATGCACCACAGCTACTGAGCCCGAGTGTTCTGGAGCCCACGTACCACAACTAGAGTCCGTGCACCACAAGGAAAGATCCTGCATGATGCAACAAAGATCCTGCTTGCTGCAACTAAGACCCAATGCCCAAATAAATACTTTTAAAAATTATTAAAAAATAAAAAGTATATATAAAAAAGGAAAAGAATGACTGTCTTTCCTTTCCACATATTCATACACACATAGAAAATTTATTTTAAAATGAAAAATTGATAGCTATGACAGGGAAGCAACCTAGACATCCACTGACAAATGATAAAGAAGATGTGGTACATACACACAGTGGGATACTATTCAGCCATAGAAAAAAGAGCAAATTCGAGTCAGTTCTATGAGGTGGATCAATATAGAGCCTGCTATACAGAGTGAAGTAAATCAGAAAAATATTGTATATTAATGCATATATATAGAATCTTAAAAAAATGGTATTTTTGAACCTATTTGCAGGGAAAGAATGGAGACACATATATAGAGAGTGGATTTGTGGACACAGTGGGGGAAGGAGAGAGTGGGACAAAAGGAAAAATAACATAGACGTAAAGACACTGCTGCTGCTAAGTCGCTTCAGTCGTGTCCAACTCTTAGCAACCCCATGGACTGCAGCCTAACAGGCTCCTCCGTCCATGGGATTTTCCAGGCAGGAGTACTGGAGTCGGGTGCCATTGCCTTCTCCACATAAAGGCACTACCATGTGTAAAATAGATAGCTGGTGAGAAGTTGCCACATAACACAGGGAGCCCAGCCATGCGCTTTGTGATGATCTAGAAGAGTGAGGCGGAGAAGGCAATGGCAACCCACTCCAGTACTCTTGCCTGGAAAATCCTATGGATGGAGGAGCCTGGTGATCTGCAGTCCATGGGATCACTAGGAGTTGGACACGACTGAGCGACTTCACTTTCACTTTTCACTTTCATGCATTGGAGAAGGAAATGGCAACCCACTCCAGTGTTCTTGCCTGGAGAATCCCAGGGACGGCAGAGCCTGGTGGGCTGCCGTGTATGGCGTCGCACAGAGTCGGACACGAGTGAAGTGACTTAGCAGCAGAAGAGTGAGGTGGGGGCAGGGGAGGGCAGCTCAAGAGGGAGATGATAGATGTATTATTATGGCTGATTTGTGTTGTTGTACAGCAGAAACTAACACAACATTGTAAAGCAACTGTCCTCCAATTAAAAAATAAATTTAAAAAATAAAACAAAAAATTGAGAAAAAGTTATAACACTACATCTAAAATGATTTGCAAAGGAATTTTTCTTTACAAGTGGCCTGAAGTAGTCAGACAACAAATTAGGGAGATTTTGATTACATGGTGAGTCAACAAGGCATTTTTGTTATTGTTTAAAGAAACTCATTGCCTTAGAAACATTTTTTAGTTGTTGATGATCCTATAAACAAAAAAGCTCCCATTTCTAAATAAAAACTGAATCCGAGACCATATAGACATTTACAGCAATTATATTTATCTAAGTGACATACATAATTCAGTGGTAAGATGTTAACTACATTTCAGTAACAAATATGCTTTCTTTTTTAATAGCCAAGAACAACAGAGAGCGTGCAGAACCTGAAGGATAATCTCAAAGTCACTACGTTTTTCTAAAGTCTTCACTTTAGATGCCATTTTCAGCACAGGTGACTAGCAGAGGCTTTCATACGCTCGAACACTGGAACCTTTGGTTACTAGCATTCCAGCAAAGCAGCCAACCATTTTAAGGACGTTTTAAGTGAACAATTTGCAAACCCCAATTATGTCTATTTTTTAGCCTTATTAATATATATATTACTAAGCTGCCTCAAATCTGCATTTTGAAATAAGGGAGATTATAGAAAATAACAGTGACAGAAGAGATTCCATTCACCACAGAGAAGTGATTTATAAGTGGGATGAAAATCTTTTCCTCTTTCAATACCAAAGGGCCATGCCACCTGCCAGTTCTTGCCACTGAAGCAGGCAGGAGGGGAAACTTTTTCCTCTGTTCTCATGTTTAGTCACTGGGACCTGCAAATTAAACTGACAGGAGAGGGAGTTCCCTGGTGGCCTAGTGGTTCGGATTTGGTGCTTTAACTGCAGAGGCCTGGGTTTGATCCCTCATCAGGGAACTATTCCACATGCCAGCCAAAATATAAAAGCCAAACAAAAGCACCCCCCAAAACAATAACAACAACAACAAAAAACCTGCCAGAAGAAAAGGCATACAAATTTTATATGCACAGAAAATGCTTCACAGAAAACAAGTGAAAACTCAAAAAAGTAGCTAGACTTATATATTAACAAAATGATAATAGTGGACAAGTAACTAGAAAAAGGAAAGAGGGTTTGCCCCTATTCCAGGGGCAGTAAACTATGGGAAAGTGACTAGGAAACTCGTGGAGGAGACTACCAGGAGGTAGAAGGTAGGGCTACTTTAGTAAGGTCTATTTATGCAGACAGCCTTCCACCTACAATGATAAGTATCATTCTCCCCATCCTATACAAGAAGTGGTAAAAATTATTGCAACCTTCAAGAGGGAAATTACGCTCTGCTTTGTAAAGAGGGTAGGGCAGAGAGCTCTTGCATTCGCTGTTTCTCAGTTGCTTCAGCTCAAAATAATTAATATGCCAAAATGGCATTCTTGGCATAGCTTATCTGGAGCCACACCACTTGTCTTCCCTCTTGCTCTGTGGCTGTGGCTCAGAGATACCTGAGGTTTCAGGGCTGAGCCCCCAGGATTGTTGTATTTGTCCTGTAAGGAATCATGCTCTGCCAGCTAAGAAACAGCCACCACATGGGGTTCAAAGGATTCTGCATCCCAGCTTGTGTGTCTTCCTAACTGTGCTTCAACCTTGAGAAACAAGGGTTGGGAAGCCTCGGAAAGCCAGGTAGGTGGGAGTCAGAAGCTCTGGCAGGGGTCCTAGAAGCAGCACTCCCCACTCCCAGTTCTCCAGGAAATGGGTCTCAAACTTGAGTGTGCATAAGAATCATCTGGAGGTCTTATTAAAATCAGATTCCAGGGCTCTCCCCAATAGATCTAGGAGGGCCAGCAATTTGCATTTCTAGCAAGCTCCCAAGGGATGCTGGTCAGGGGACTCCACTCGGTAGCACTGCCCGAGAGGTAGGACCTTCCAGTCAGGGTGACGTGGGGAAACAGGGGCTGTTGTGGGTGAAGATCCACTCCAGACTGGGGGTAGGAGAGGGGGCCACGCCCCTGTGGATGTCTAGGTGCTAAAAAGAAAATAGCTGGGATTTTCCATCAACTGAGTATTGGTCAGGATGGTACACTTAGATGGGATATGAAGGGAGTTTAATAAGGGACTGTTTACAAAGGTGTGGGCAGGATGCAGGGAATTCAGCAAGGGACAGTGAAGCACTCTAGGGCTAGCTGCAGTGGGGACATGTCTCCACCCCAGGCACCTCAAGGGGCAAGGAGAGGCAGCTGCTACCACAAGTCTACAACAATCAGTGTAGCTCCAAAGAAGGTGCCCGGATGGGAGCCGTGGCTTTTGACAAGGGGTGGAATCAACCTCATGTCAACACAGCAGGCAGGAAACTGACCGGAGAATAAGTAGTTGATTCTCATTATTCCAGGCAGTTATGCTCTACGAAGTAGCTGCTAATACTGAATTAGTGAGCACTGAAACTTCGTTCCCAGGCGAGATCCAGAGCTAGGGTCCTGCCACAACATTTTCATCACCCAATCAATACATATCCTTGTTTAATGTTTGTTTCGAATCGTTGTTGTTTAGTTGCTAGGTCCTGTCTGACTTTTTGCAACCCCATGACTGTAGCCCGTCAGGCTCCTCTGTCCATGGAATTCTCCAGGCAAGAATACTGGAGTGGGTTGCCATTTCCTTCTCCAGGGGATCTTCCCCGACCCAGGGATCAAACCCAGGTCTCCCACATTGACAGGCAAATTCTTTAGCACTGAGTTACCTGGCATATAAATTGTTGATTCATTAACCTTGAACTCACAGCCATGAGCACCTGAACGCAGCTTATGTAACACACATACATATTTTTTCCCATAAGGAACACTACACAGCACTTCAGCAGTATGCTTGGGGGCCATTTAAAACAGTGAAATCACCAGCAAAAAAGCACAGACGTGAGAAAACATGGTGTTAACAGACTGTGAAATGGATGCTTATTCACAGTATGAGAGCTGAAACAAAAAGGCAGAGCAGTTGCCTTGTCTGACCTCATCTGGGAATGAGCACATTGGGCAACAAACCTTTTTTTTTTTTTTTTTTAAACCATTCTGAGCGTGTCTACAAATGACCACAAAGGCACCACAAGCATTGATTTGGGGATTATAAATAAACTTTAGCAAGTAGGCAAATCTGCAGCTGTAGAATCTACAAATAAGGAGAATCAACTTTACGTACACTTCACTCTTCTCCTTCCTCTAATCCATTGGTGCCTCCCATTGACCGAACCCAACCAGAGGGCACAAGGACCCTTGATACAGTCTTATAAAGGTCAATTTTCAAGGATACTGAGAAGGATGAGGAAAAAGTGGTGAGCAGTTCTGGGAAGGACCTAGAGAATATTAGTGCATCATCCCTTATTATTTATAGCCTTGGCTGAAACCCTAAGGGATATGGCTATTTTATAAGCCATTCATTCATTCATTCTCTCACTCATTCATTCATCATGGAGTTTTTGAGCACAGAGCACTAGGCTATACACTCTAATCTGTGTAGGAGAAGATTGAAAAGGTTAGAAGATAGTTTCCCGTATGGAACTAACACAATACTATAAATAACTAAATAAAAGATAAGAGTTCCCATTGAGCTATTTAAACATCTCCTACATTCCAGACCCTGTTTTAGGTGCGCAGGATATAGCAGGACCCAAGAAACATCCCTGCCCTGATAGAACTTACAGAGCAGGAAAGGGGAAATACAGTGAGTGAAGCACCCTGCTCTGGAATCCTAAGTGGAGCAGAGAAGCCTCTACTGTCAAGGGAACAATGAGGGGCCCCAGATCTAATTAGGGCAGAAAGAATGACTGTGGAATAGTCAGGGAGAGCTTTTTAAAGGCAAGAATGAGTGGCTTGACGGACTCTGAGTCACTGCCAGGAACCTAGAGCAGAGGAAGTAAGAAAGGCGAGAAGTGAAGCCATGTCTGTACACAAATGTGATTACGTTGTGCGTCCAAATGCTGAGAAGTGCCGATGAGAGCAAGAGTTAAAATGCTGTCAGAGCTCACAGGAAGGCAAGGTCACACTGCACTGGCCCTGAAAGCATGAGGCGGACTCAGGAGGCTGAAGCACCAGACAAGTTATTCTAGAGCTCCTGGCTCACTGTAATAATTTCCTAAAGGCAGGGACCTGTCCCCTGTGCCCGCCACATACAGCATCCACAGGGCAGCACTGATGACACTCATTCTCCGAGCCTGCAGCTGCCTGGAATTGCCCAGGGCGGGCCACTGCCCCCTCTGGAGTTCAAACGTCAGAGTTGTAAGCAAAGTTCCTTAAAGAGAGCCTCAAAAACTTAACAGGGGTAAAACTGCAGGGCAATTGGGATGCTGGGGAAATGTTCAAATCACATCATGCAAAAGGGTCTTCTTTACCCCCATGAATTGTTCAATAACGTTGCACGGATTCTCCTTGCTCAGCTTCAAGTGGGTGCACTTGTAGAAGTAGGGAGGAAGGAAGGGAGGGAGAGAAGATGAATTGATGGATGAATGGTAACAAGTAAAACCTAACATTCTCTATGCTTGTGGCACTGAGCTGGCTCCAAGCTGTGGTTCTTTCTACTCATCAGGTAGTGGGGTTCACCAAGCCGGTCCTGTGTGCCTGGCTCAGGGCCAGGCCCTCACACAGGAATGGACTCATTTCAGGATTCCAGTATCCGTGAGAGGGAGACACTGATTCCTCCATTCACTGAGTGAGGAATGAGGGGCCCAAGGAAGCTGAGTAACATTTTCCAACTCTGTGCTCTGTCAGAGGCAGAACTGAGACCGGAAGCTAAGCCTCTGTCTCCAATTCATGTCCTCTTTCTTTATTCCATTTCTATTTTGCTTCCTCTTCTCCTTTCCTTCTATATTAATAAGAAGGAAATCCTTTTGAAACAGTATCTTTTTCTGTTCTAAATAGGCCTTAATGGAGCTTTATCACCTGGCAAAGATGCTATTTTTGTTTCAGTGAATTCTGGGTGCTCTTGCTACCCTCTTGGGAGTACCTTGCTCTTTTAACCTTTCAAGCACTTTCCCACCCCTCACACCATTTAAACCTTCAGTGGTCTATAAGGGAAGTTATGGTCTCCATTTTACAGATGAGTAAATATTAATAGATGCTCAGAGGAATTTAATGATTTACCTCAAAGTCATGCATCCCTACACTGAGATAAAAAAAGGAAGACTCTCTGGACTCTTAGTCTCTTTCTTCTAGCCTGGGAAGGAGAATCTTTTTCTGCTTTATTGACTATGCCAAAGCCTTTGACTATGTGGATCACAATAAACTGTGGAAAATTCTGAAAGAGATGGGAATATCAGACCACCTGACCTGCCTCTTGAGAAACCTATATGCAGGTCAGGAAGCAACAGTTAGAACTGGACATGGAACAACAGACTGGTTCCAAATAGGAAAAGGAGTACATCAAGGCTGTATATTGTCACCCTGTTTATTTAACTTCTATGCAGAGTACATCATGAGAAACGCTGGGCTGGAGGAAGCACAGGCTGAAATCAAGATTGCTGGGAGAAATATCAATAACCTCAGATATGAAGATGGCACAACCCTCATGGCAGAAAGTGAAGAAGAACTAAAGAGCCTCTTGATGAAAGTGAAAGAGGAGAGTGAAAAAGTTGGCTTAAAGCTCAACATTCAGAAAACGAAGATCATGGCATCTGGTCCCATCACTTCATGGCAAATAGATGGGGAAACAGTGGCTGACATTATTTTTCTGGGCTCCAAAATCACTGCAGATGGTGACTGCAGCCATGAAATTAAAAGATGCTTATTTTTGTGTATGGTGTTAGAAAGTGGTCCAGTTTCATTCTTTTACAAGTGGTTGACCAGATTTCCCAGCACCACTTGTTAAAGAGATTGTCTTTAATCCATTGTATATTCTTGCCTCCTTTGTCGAAGATAAGGTGTCCATATGTGCGTGGATTATTCTCTGGGCTTTCTATTTTATTCCATTGATCAATATTTCTGTCTTTGTGCCAGTACCATACTGTCTTGATAACTGTGGCTTTGTAGTAGAGCCTGAAGTCAGGTAGGTTGATTCCTCCAGTTCCATTCTTCTTTCTCAAGGTCGCTTTGGCTATTCGAGGTTTTTTGTATTTCCATACAAATTGTGAAATTATTTGTTCTAGCTCTGTGAAGAATACTGTTGGTAGCTTGATAGGGATTGCGTTGAATCTATAAATTGCTTTGGGTAGTATACTCATTTTCACTATATTGATTCTTCCAATCCATGAACATGGTATATTTCTCCATCTATTAGTGTCCTCTTTGATTTCTTTCACCAGTGTTTTATAGTTTTCTATATATAGGTCTTTAGTTTCTTTAGGTAGATATATTCCTAAGTATTTTATTCTTTCCGTTGCAATGGTGAATGGAATTGTTTCCTTAATTTCTCTTTCTGTTTTCTCATTATTAGTGTATACACAATGGAGTATTACTCAGCCATTAAAAAGAATACATTTGAATCAGTTCTAATGAGGTGGATGAAACTGGAGCCTATTATACAGAGTGAAGTAAGCCAGAAGGAAAAACATAAATACAGTATACTAACGCATATATATGGAATTTAGAAAGATGGTAACAATAACCCGGTGTACGAGACAGCAAAAGAGACACTGATGTATAGAACAGTCTTATGGACTCTGTGGGAGAGGGAGAGGGTGGGAAGATTTGGGAGAATGGCAATGAAACATGTAAAATATCATGTAGGAAACGAGTTGCCAGTCCAGGTTCGATGCACGATGCTGGATGCTTGGGGCTGGTGCACTGGGACGGCCCAGAGGGATGGTATGGGGAGGGAGGAGGGAGGAGGGTTCGGGATGGGGAACACATGTATACCTGTGGTGGATTCATTTTGATATTTGGCAAAACTAATACAATTATGTAAAGTTTAAAAATAAAATAAAATTGGAAGAATAAAAAAAAATAAATAAAAATAAAAGATGCTTACTCCTTGGAAGGAAAGTTATGACCAACCTAGACAGCTTATTAAAAAGTAGAGACATTACTTTGCCAACAAAGGTCCGTCTAGTCAAGGCTATCGTTTTTCCAGTGGTCGTGTATGGATGTGAGAGTTGGACTGTGAAGAAGGCTGAGCGCCGAAGAATTGATGCTTTTGAACTGTGGTGTTGGAGAAGACTCTTGAGAGTCCCTTGGACTGCAAGGAGATCCAACCAGTCCATTCTAAAGGAGATCAGTCCTGGGTGTTCATTGGAAGGACTGATGTTGAAGCCGAAACTCCAATACTTTGGCCACCTGATGCAAAGAGCTGACTCATTTGAAAAGACCCGATGTTGGGAAAGACTGAGGGTAGGAAGAGAAGGGGATGACAGAGGATGAGATAGTTGGATGGCATCACCGACTCGATGGACATGGATTTGGGTGGACTCGGGGAGTTGGTGATGGACAGGGAGGCCTGGTGTGCTGCGGTTCATGGGGTCACAAAGAGTCGGACATGACTGAGTGAACCAAACTGAACTGAACTGAGGAATTAGAATGGCAAATGGGCTAAATCTCTGACAGAAGGCTTCTGAGGCTATGTTCAGGCTCCAAGGGGAAGATATGTTAATTGATTAGTAATGTCTGCTGTCGGAGAGGGAATAAGGTAAATGGAGGCACATGGGCTTCGTTTTTGCTAACCCAACCTAACATAACTATTTCTAAGCCTTATCTTATTTCTTACTTTAATGAAGAATTTTGTTAATTCCCTTAGCCTAGCACAAAGTTAATGCTCAGTACAGAGAGGTACTACAATTTATTGAGTAGACTACTGGTTATCAGGCACAGGCTGCTTAGCTACATTTATAGCCATCAAGTTGATCATAAATAAACATTCTGATTCAGCTACATTGAAATATCAATATTTCCTGAGCTGTTTTTACTTCCCATCAGTTCAGGTCAGTTCAGTCGCTCAGTTGTGTTCAACTCTTTGCGACCCCATGAATCGCAGAACGCCAGGCCTCCCTGTCCACCACCAACTCCCGAAGTTCACTCAGACTCACATGCATCGAGTCAGTGATGCCATCCAGCCATCTCATCCTCTGTCGTCCCCTTCTCCTCCTGCCCCCAATCCCTCCCAGCATCAGAGTCTTTTCCAATGAGTCAACTCTTCACATGAGGTGGCCAAAGTACTGGAGTTTCAGCTTTAGCATCATTCCTTCCAAAGAAATCCCAGGGCTGATCTCCTTCAGAATGGACTGGTTGGATCTCCTTGCAGTCCAAGGGACTCTCAAGAGTCTTCTCCAACACCACACTTCAAAAGCATCAATTCTTCAGCACCCAGCCTTCTTCACAGTCCAACTCTCACATCCATACATGACCACAGGAAAAACCATAGCCTTGACTAGACGGACCTTTGTTGGCAAAGTAACGTCTCTGCTTTTCAATATGCTATCTAGGTTGGTCATAACTTTCCTTCCAAGGAGTAAGCGTCTTTTAATTTCATGGCTGCAGTCACCATCTGCAGTGATTTTGGAGCCCAGAAAAATAAAGTCTGACAGTTTCCACTGTTTCCCCATCTATTTGCCATGAAGTGATGGGACCGGATGCCATGATCTTCGTTTTCTGAATGTTGAGCTTTAAGCCAACTTTTTCACTCTCCACTTTTACCTTCATCAAGAGGCTTTTGAGTTCCTCTTCACTTTCTGCCATAAGGGTGGTGTCATCTGCATATCTGAGGTTACTGATATTTCCTCCTGGCAATCTTGATTCCAGCTTGTGTTTCTTCCAGTCCAGCGTTTCTCATGATGTACTCTGCATAGAAGTTAAATAAACAGGGTGACAATATACAGCCTTGACGTACTCCTTTTCCTATTTGGAACCAGTCTGTTGTTCCATGTCCAGTTCTAACTGTTGCTTCCTGACCTGCATACAGATTTCTCAAGAGGCAGGTCAGGTGGTCTGATATTCCCATCTCTTTCAGAAGTTTCCACAATTTATTGTGATCCACACAGTCAAAAGCTTCGGCATAGTCAATAAAGCAGAAATAGATGTTTTTCTGGAACTCTCTTGCTTTTTCGATAATCCAGCAGATGTTGCCAATTTGATCTCTGATTCCTCTGCCTTTTCTAAAACCAGCTTGACTTCTAACCAAATGTGTGGTGTTTTTCCCAACAGTGGTCGGTTCTGCAATTCTCTGGACACCAGCTGGGTGTCCAACAATTCCATTCAACTCTGACACTAACTGCCCAGAGTTAGGGGAGACCCCACAGGTTAAGGGCTCAGTCCCACAACACCATCCCCACTTTAGATACTGGTCACAGATCCCAGATTGCAACCTGAACTTCTGACTGACTGGCTCTAAATTGAGATTCTCATGACCCCCACTTCAGGTTTGGCAACTCACTAGAGTGGCTTACACAAGTCAGGAAAACACTTTATTTAAATTCACTGATTTTTTAAAATAAAAGATACAACTCAATAGCCGCCAAATGGAAGAGATGCGTAAAGCAAGCTATAGGGAAAGGGTTGAAGCTTCCTGCTCTCTCTAGGAGCATCCCCTCCCAGCACTTCAGTGTGTTTACCAACCCAGAATCTCCCCAAACCCCATCATTAAGCAGTTTTATGGAGGTTTCATTATATAGTCAAGTTGGATTAAATTATTGCCCATGAGGTGGGGATGTAAATTAATACAGCCAGTATGGAAAACAGAATGGAGGTTACTTATTGTACAGGAGGCAGTGACCAAAACCATCCCCAAGAAAAAGAAATGCAACAAGGCAAAATGGTTGTCTGAGGAAGCCTTATAAAAGGCTGAGAGAAGAGAAGTCAAAGGCAAAGGAGAAAAGGAAAGATATACCCATCTGACTGCAGAGTTCCAAAGAATAGCAAGGGGAAATAAGAAAGCCTTCTTAAGTGAATAGTGCAAAGAAATAGAGGAAAACAATAGAATGAGAAAGACTAGAAATCTCTTCAAGAAAATTAGAGATACCAAGGGAACATTTCATGCAAAGATGGGCACAATAAAGGACAGAAATGGTATGGGCCTAACAGAAGCAGAAGATAATAAGAAAAGATAGCAAGAATATACAGAACTGTACAGAAAGGTCTTAATGACCCAGATAACCATGATGGTGTGATCACTTACCTAGTACCAGACATCCTGGAGTGTGAAATCAAGTGGGTCTTAAGAAGCATTACTACAAATAAAGCCAGTGGAGGTGATGGAATTCCAGCAGAGCTATTTCAAATCCTGAAAGATGACACTGCTGAAGTGCTGCACTCAATATGCCAACAAATTTGGAAAACTCAGCAGTGGCCACAGGACTGGAAAAGGTAATTTTTTATTCCAATCCCAAAGAAGGACAATGCCAAAGAATGTTCAAACTATTGCACAATTGCATTCATCTCACATGCTACCAAGGTAATGCTCAGAATCTTTGAAGCTAGGCTTCAACAGTACATGAACCGAGAATTTCCAGATACACAAGCTGGATTTAGAAAAGGCAGAGGAACCAGAGATCAAATTGCCAACATCTGCTGGATCATAGAAAAAGCAAGAGAGTTCTGGAAAAACATCTACTTCTGCTTCATTGACTATGATAATGCCTTTGACTGTGTGATCACAACAAACTGTGAAAAAATTCTTAAAGAGATGGGAATACCTGACCATAGTACCTGCCTCCTGAGAAACCTGTATGTAGGTAAAGAAGCAATACTTAGAACCAGACATGGAATAATAAACTGGTTCAAAATTGGGAAAGGAGTACATCAAGACTGTATATTGTCACCCTACTTATTTAACATGCAGAGTACATCATGTGATTTGCTGGGCTGGATGAAGTTCAAGTTGGAATCAAGATTTCCAGGAGAAATATCAATAGCCTCAGATGTGAACATGACACCATTTAATGACAGAAAGCAAAGAGGAACTAAAGAGCCTCTTGATGAAATTGAAAGAGGAGAGTGAAAAAGCTGGCTTAAAACTCAGCATTCAAAAAACGAAGATCATGGCATTTGGTCCTATCACTTCATGGCAAATAGATGGGGAAACAATGGAAACAGTGACAGACTTGATTTTCTTGGGCTCCCAAATCACTGCAGATGGTGACTGCAGCCATGGAATTAAAAGACGCTTGCTCCTTAGAAGAAAAGCTATGACAAACCTAGACAGTGTATTAAAAAGCAGAGAAATCACTTTGCTGACAAAGATCCTTATAGCCAAAGCTATGGTTTTTCCAGTAGTCATATATAGATGTGAGAGTTGGACCATAAAGAGGGCTGAGCACTTAAGAATTGATGTCTTCAAACTGTGGTGCTAAAGAAGACTCTTGAGAGTCCCTTGAACAGCAAGGAGATTAAACCAGTCAATCCTAAAAGAAATCAACCCTGAATATCCAGTGGAAGAACTGATGCTGAAGCTCCAACATATTGGTACCTGATGCAAAGAGCCAACTCATTGGAAAAGACACTGAGGCTGGGAAAGACTGAAGGCAGGAAAAGAAGAGGATGACAGGACAAGATGGTTGGATGGCATCGCCAATTCAGTGGGCTTGAGTGTGAGCAAACTCTGGGAGGTAGTGAAGGACAGGGAAGTCCACGTCCTACAGTCCATGGGGTCACAAAGAATCGGACAGGGCTGAGTGACTGAACAACAACAATGACCCTGCAGTCCGACTACTGGACATACACCCTGAGAAAACCATAATTCAAAAAGACATATGCACTTCAGTGTTCACTGCAACACTATTTACAGGACATAGTGTCCTGTAAATGCTAGGACATGGAAGCAACCTAAATGTCCATCAACAGAGGAATGGATAAAGAAGATGTGGTACATATATACAGTGGAATATCACTCAGCCGTAAAAAAGGAACAATATTGGGTCATCTGTAGAGACGTGGATGGACCTAGAATCTGTCATACAGAGTGAAGTGAGAAATGGAATATTTCCTGTTATAACAGTAAACAAAGGATGTGACAGTCATCAGCGATTGCAGCCACCATGGATGGTGAGCTGGTGAGCCTTGAGGGAACTCAGGAAGCAAAGAATACCTGCCATGTAGTAGCCATCAGACTGCAGCCACACTCTGTAGGGAGCCCTGAGGAAACTCAGGATATAACACAAGATACTGGTCTCAGATAGCTGATTGCATATCAAAGGAATGATGTCAGTAAGCCCAGACTCTTGCATCTTCCCATAGGTAGAAAAGTGCTAAATTCCTTGACATACATAGCTTCTTTAACAAACATATGAACACCAAGTGGGGGAAAGGAAAGGTGGGATGATTTGGAAAATTGGGATTGATACATGTGTACTGCCATGTGTAAAACAGATAGCTAGTGGGAACCTGCTGTTTAGTGTAAGGAGCTTAGCTCGGTGCTCCATGATGACCCACAGGGGTGGGATGGAGGGAGGAGGGAGGTTTAAGTGGGAGTGGATATAGGTATATTTATAGCTGATTCACTTCATTGTACAGTAGAAACCAACAACATTGTAAGGCAATTACATCCCAATTAAAAAAAAAATTGTTGCCCACTGGTGGTTAACTCAATCTCCAACCCCTCTCCCCTTGCTGGTGGTTGGGGGTGGGGTGAAAGTTCTAATAATCATTGGGAGACCAATCCCCATCCTGAAGTTATTTAGGGGCCAGTCATCTCATTAGTATACAGAAGACTTTTATTGCTGTGGAGATTCCAAGCATTTTTAAAGAGCTATGTGCCAGGAACCAGGGGGAAAAAAACAAATATATTATTTGTCACAGTTGGCCTTAGACATACCTTGGAAAAACAAAACTCCTTTGTACACAGATGTCAGTACCAGGATTAAAGGAAATCTGATATAACTTTCTTAGCACAAAACAAGCTTACATTAAGTTTATTAAGACAGCAGTTTTATATGTGATAAATACGATTATCAGTATTTTAGGCATGAAGTTTACTGCCAGTGAGCACAAGAGCATTCTACTCATTTCCATGTCCCCAGTGTCTGACCAGTCCTGGGTACTAACAGGAAATGAGTGAGTGAGTGAAGCTGAGGACCATTTGCTGATTTTAACTGGTGATATGTCGCGTGTCCCCCCTCTAGTGGCCATGAAAGGTTGCCGGGACAACTCCTACAGCTTTTCTTTCAAAATGCTCTTGTACGGACGCTTCGGACATTTAAGACGATGTCACTGGTGACTGCCATCTGTGTGCCCATGTGGTTGTGGATGCATGCAAATATGGTTACAAATACCAAGGAGCAAACAGCCACAAGCAAGGCCCCAGAGGCAAGGTGTCTTCCAGTGTTCAGACCCCCACTATTATTATGTACAGAAAAACAGTCTCTGCCTGAGGGAGGGAGAGAAAGTGGGGCTCTAAGTCTAGCCAAGGTGTTAGGTTGAGGGCAAGAGAGAAATATGCTCCCTGAGACGCTGACTCCAAAGCACGTGTCCTGCTTGGCCAGAACAACAGGAAGAGGACACCCCAAAATCATGCTCTTGAGAAACTTGGACAACCCACATCTTGTTCTCCATCCTCATGCTTTCTTCAGCTCCCTGCCTGTGACACAGGGACAACCTGCTTTCCTGGAAGAACACTCCATAGTGTGGTGCACGCTGTAGCAGCCCAGACCCAGGAAGCAAGACATGACATTGCTTATTTTTCTGCATCTCAACTCAATTTCTGTGTCAAGTGCCCAGTTCCCAGGAATACTGGAAAGAAAGCTCATTTAACAGGAGCTGTGTCAGGGCCCCGCGGCTTGTCTTTGCCAACCCTTGCTGAGATATTTGAGTTCCTGACTTTCTGGCACCTTCAGTTGGGTGATATTTCTGCTCCCAGTCAGCCAGTTGAAGGCAAAGGAGTCATTCTGCTTTCTCATGCCCTTGGGAAGTCATCAAAGGTCCTTGCCTGCCAGAGACACCTCTGCAGTGGTTTCTCACTCAGAGGTTTTGCCAGGGAAGCACAGCCCCGAGCCATCCGAAACCCACCAACTTCATCACTTCCCTTCCATCATTTTGACCCCACTTTAGGTCAGGGGATCTTTTCTAATTTATGGGAAAGTGAAGGGATTGGTAAGAAGTTGTGCTATCTGGACATGTGTGCATTTTCTAAGACAATGAAGACACAATGGCCTGGGGCGTAGGTGTGGAGTGTGTGTGTGTGTGTGTGTGTGTGTGTAAAAATATGAACTACCAGGGAGGGAGAAAAAAAAAACACAGTTACTTACTCAATGTATTAGCCCAAGACTTTATTATTGGCCTGAGGCTGTGTTGGATTTGAGTGAAAAGGGAAGATTTAAGGAAACACATTATACTCAGGGTACATGACTGAGTTTTGATAACTTGGTTTTACTTCTTTTTGAAGCACTTAGGAAGGAGGACGCAGGAGCCTTGTGTGTCATTCTTGATTAAGGACCATTTGTCTAGTTCCAGAGATGGCAATAAAAAAGGACCCATTTGTCTTGTTTCAGAGATGGCACTAAAAGCAGGTGCATTTGCCTGTAAGGAGTGGACACTTAACTGGAAACTCAGACCCACAAGGTAGGACCTCTGGAGATCTGGCAATAAAAGGTGGAGGGAGGTACTGAGCAAGTGGAGAGAGCCAAGGGGACGTTCTCTCCCCAGTGCAGACAGGGCTCACAAGAGTTGACACTGAAGAAAAGATGAGAGTTCAAGCATCTCAGTAGGGGCAACAGCAGTGTCGGGGTGGGACACCAGTCATTCCCTTTCCCTAGGCCACTTGGGGAGATGGCTCCTGGCCCCTCTCTTTTCATGAGGCCAATTGAGTGTAGTTTTTCCTGTTATTAAAAGTGGCCAGAGGTTCAGGGACTGCCTATCTAAACACAAGTCAACCATCTTTAAAAAAAAGTCCTTAAAAAAAAAACAAAAACAGATAGCCAAGAGGCACATGAAAAGATGCTCCACATCACTAATCAGAGAAATGCAAATCAAAACTACAGTGAGGTATCGCTCACACCAGTCAGAATGGCCATCATTAAAAAGACTACAAATAACAAATGCTGGAGAGGATGTAGAGAAAAGGGAACCCTCCTACACTGTTGGTGGGGCTCTAAAGGTGGCGCAGCCACTGTTGAAAACAGTATGGAGGTTCCTCAGAAAACTAACAAAATTAGTTAATAGAATTATCACATTATCCAGCAATCCTATTCTTAGGCATATATCCAGACAAAACTATAACTCAAAAAGAGACAGTCACCCCCTATGTTAACAGCAGCACTAGTCACATAGCCAAGACATGGAAGCAACCTAAATGTCCATCAACAGAGGAATGGATAAAGAAGATGTGGTGTGTATACAAGGGACTGCTGCCGCTGCTGCTGCTAGGTCACTTCAGTCGTGTCCGACTCTGTGCGACCCCGCAGATGGCAGTCCACCAGGCTCCTCTCTCCCTGGGATTCTCCAGGCAAGAACACTGGAGTGGGTTGCCATTTCCTTTTCCCACAGTGGACTGGTACATATACACAATGGAGTATTACTCAGTCATTAAAAAGAATACATTTGAATCAGTTCTAATCAGGTGGATGAAACCGGAGCCTATTATACAGAGTGAAGTAAGCCAGAAAGAAAAACACCAATACACTATACTAATGCATATATATGGAATTTAGAAAGATAGTAACAATAACCCTGTATATGAGACAGCAAAAGAGACACTGATGTATAGAACAGTCTTTTGGACTCTGTGGGAGAGGGAGAGGGTGGGATGATTTGGGAGAATGGCATTGAAATATGTATAATATCATATATGAAACGAGTCGCCAGTTCAGGTTCAATGCACGATACTGGATGCTTGGGGCTGGTGCACTGGGACGACCCAGAGGGATGGTATGGGGAGGGAGGAGGGAGGAGGGTTCAGGATGGGGAACACAGGTATACCTGTGGCAGATTCATTTTGATATATGGCAAAACCAATACAATATTGTAAAGTTAAATAAAATAAATTTTTTTAAAAAAAGAATGAAATAATGAGATACGCATCAATATGGATGCAACTAGAGATTGTCATACTAAGTGAAGTCAGAAAGACAAATGTCACAGGGTATCACTTATATGTGGAAGCTAAAATATAATGCAAAACAGACACAGTCACAAACACAGAGAAGAGACTGTCAAGAGGGAGGGGGTGGAAGGATAGAGTGGGAAGCCAGGGTTAGCAGATGTAAGCTTTTGTATATAGAATGGATAAACAAGGTCCTACTGTATAGCACAGAGAAGTATATTCAATATCCTATGATGAACCATTTATATACATAAATATGCTGTGCTAGTTTATTTCAGTCATGTCCAACTCTTTGCAGCCTTATGGACTGTAGCCCACCAGGCTCCTCTGTCCATGGGATTCTCCAGGCAAGAATTCTGGAGTGGGTTGCCATGCCCTCCTCCAGAGGATCGTCCTGACCCAGGGACTGAACCCACATCTCTTATGTCTCCTTCATTGGCAGGTGGGTTCTTTACCACTAGGGCCACCTGGGAAGTAGATATATACACACGCGCGTGCACACACACACACACACACACAGCATTCACTGATGGCTAAACCAAAACTCCTGTTTTATACCAACGGTTATTACCCAGCTTGACCCTGAAGGCCTACAGCTTTCGGTCTTTCAGGGCACCAGCTGACCATCAAAGCAAATTCTCATTATAAAGGGGTACATACTTGTTGGGGTCATGGGGTGGGTCTTGGGCCCTGGGAAGGGATTTGTCCAAGGGACTCCAACCAAGACAGTGTATGGCAATCCAGTGAAATGTAACAGAAAAGCCAGAATCTGAGTGTCTCTCTTAAAGGTGGTAGAATTAAGGGAGGAAAAGTATCAGAGGGAAAGACTGAAACAAGAGGAGGAGATGGAAATGTCTGTTTCTGGTGGCACACCTTCGGAGAAAAACTCTTTTGAGACAGTTTCTGCTATGAGTTTGAAAACCCAGTTCCTGGGGCAATGGAAATACCAGTAGTATCCCATAATTATGGGAATGAAACATCCATTCTCTGTGGGGAGAGGACCAAGACCATGCTGTTTTCTTAGACTAGTGTCAGTTTAAATGTCCCATTAAATACACAATGTTAGAAATGTACCATTTCTGAGACTGGGCAGCTGAGGGGAGAGTTTAAAGGCAGTATTTCATAGCAGGAGTTTCTATAAAAGCTGTCATCCAATGACTTAAAAGTACACTGGGCCACAACCTGGGACCTGGAAAATTCCAAGGAATATCTTTCCATCATCGCTACCTGTTTTAGGACCAAGCCATTGAAAAGCCAATTTCTCATTTCCACTCCTTGCACCAAGCCTAATGTAGTTTTAAGAACCATGGGCAAAGCCTGCTCTATCAGTGGTGATAAAAATGAGGTTGGGCTGAGTTGGGAGAGGGAAGGCTGGCATGGTTTCCCTCCCTGGCTGGGTGTAACTGCATTCTGATAAATCTTACTGTTTAACAGGTTCTGTAAGGACCAAGGGAAGGTCAAGGGCATGCATGCCTTTGGAAGCCAAGCAGAGATTCTTGGAGGCTTCAAAAACTAATTTAAAATATAAAATTCTTATCACAGAAGCCACACTTATTCATCATCAAAATTTAGCATGTTATATCTTTCTAGATATATAAATACATATATATATGCTGCTTTTTAACAAAAATGGGATTATTCTATAACATACTTATTTCACTTAACAATATAGTATAGGCACTTTTTTTGTGTATTAACATAAATCTACATCATTTTGGGGGCTTCCCTGATAGCTCAGTTGGTAAAGAATCTGCCTGGAATGCAGGAGACCCCGGTTCGATTCCTGGGTCAGGAAGATACGCTGGAGAAGGGATAGGCTACCCACTCCAGCCTTCTTGGGCTTCCCTGGTGGCTCAGCTGGTAAAGAATCCACCTGCAATGCGGGAGACCTGGGTTTGATCCCTGGGTTGGGAAGATCCCCTGGAGAAGGGAAAGGCTACCCACTCTAGTATTCTGGCCTGCAGAATTCCATGGACTGTATAGTCCATGGGGTCGCAAAGAGTCGTATAGGACTAAGTGACCTTCACTTCACTTCACTCACCATGTGTAAAACAGTTAGCTAGCAGGAAGCAGCTATATAACACAGGGAGCTCAGCTTGGTGGTCTGTGATGACCTAGAGGGGTGGGATGGTGGGGAGTAGGGTGGCTAAAGAGGTAGGGGATATATGTATATGGATTGTAAAGTAATTTTACCCCAGTTTAGTAACACAGGTTATGTTTTCTCGACTCCATCTTCAAGACAGTGGCAGCAGTGTCTGTGATCTAGTCAGCAACATGCAGCTCTTTGTCCACACCCAGGAGCTACACACTCTCCAGGTGACTGGCCAAGAGTCGCTCGCCCAGATCAAGGCTCATTTAGCCTTGTTGGAGAGTGTTGCTCCAGAAGATAAAGTCCTGCTCCTGACAGGCACATCCCTAGAGGATGAGGCTCCCCTAGGCCAATGAGGGACAGGGACAGGGATTCCTGTCTAGAAGCTCTGAGTACTCTAGAAGTAGCTGGCCACATGCTTGGAGGTAAAGTCCATGGTTCCCTGGCCTGTGCTGGTAAAGTAAGAGGTCAGACTTCCAAGGTGGCCAAAAGAGAAAAAGAACGCTGGCCGGGCCAAGAGGCGTTACATAGTACAATCAGGGCTTTGCCAATGTTGCACCCACCTTTGGCAAGAAGGGCCCCAGTGCCAACTCTTGAGTCTGCTATAATCTCGGCTTTCTCTAATAAAACCACTTAGCATGATAAAAAAAAAAGGTAGGGGGTGTTGAAAACCAATGAGTTAACTTAAACATGTGTGTATGTGCAGAGTGTGTTCATTAAGTGATGGATGTTGTATTTCTTCTTTTTCCCCAAACCAGTAAAGAATTATAGTGCTTTTTCACTTCAGAAGAGGGGGCCCATTGACTTGTCCTGGCGGCTGCCCTCTTTGCATAATTGAAGAAGAAGGAGAATGGTGGGGCAGGGGTCCCTGAGGCAGCTAAAGGGCGGGAAGGGGTGATTCATTCTCTTTGCTGTTTTGCTGGTGAGTCACGGTGTTTGACTGACCACCTCTGGCCAGGTTTAGAAGGAAGGCAGAAGAGAGGATGACAGAACTCAGGTCAAAGAGAGGCAAAAGAGAAGAGAGTTAATGGCCCAGATTCTCTGACCAGTTCAGTGGGGTTGGAATCCCTGTCCCTAGAAGCCCCAGGTTCGTGCATTTGGCCTTCCTGTGCCTCAGCCTTCCCATCTACAAAAAATAGATGATGATGGTGCTGTAATGATGATGACAGAATCCACCATGCAGGGTTGCCTTAAAGATGAACTGAGTTAACATATATAAAACATTTAGAACTGTGTCTGGTACATGACAAGGGTTCACTCTTATTAGTCACACTGTATGGAATGAATAGAACAGACAGTCTAGGTCAGGAAAGGTGTCTGAGATTGTGTTTCCCCTGCATCATCGTCTGTGCCTGTGGACAGGTGGCCAAGAGCTTCGAATAGAGGCTTGTCTAAGCCCACAGAGTCAGCACAGGGAGGCCAGGAAACTTTGATCCTTAACCTTTGTGTTTCTTGTTATAACCGCACGTTTGTAACTACAAGCAAAAGTCTGTCCTGAATCTCGGACTTGGGCTCCTTAATTGCTGTCCCCTCTGTGGAACCCATGGAGAAGGCAATGGCACCCACTCCAGTACTCTTGCCTGGAAAATCCCATGGATGGAGGAGCCTGGTAGGCTGCAGTCCATGGGGTCGCTAAGAGTCAGACACGACTGAGCGACTTCACTTTCACTTCTCACTTTCATGCATTGGAGAAGGAAATGGCAACCCACTCCAGTGTTCTTGCTTGGAGAATCCCAGGGACCGGGGAGCCTGGTGGGCTGCCGTCTACGGGGTCACACAGAGTCGGACACGACTGAAGTGACTTAGCAACTGTGGAACCCAAGAGTCTGTAGGCTCCCTACCTTGACTGAACAAGAGCTGGAAAAAGGCAGCTAACAGGATCTGTTGAATTACCAAATTACCTGCGATAGTTTTGGGATTGCAGAAAGATCATGGGAAAGACTGGTTACTAGTTTGGTATTAAAAACCACCAGCTACTAAAGAAATAATCCTGCTTTGGGGGTGGAGTGGCAGCCCCCTGAGCCAGCCAGGTGCAGCATTTCAGGGACACAAGTGACCTGAGAACAGGTGCTTTGGGGAGAATTCTATGGCTAGTTCCTGGTGGCTACATATCTGTCTGCTAAAGGCTTACAGCAAACACCAGAGAGAAAAATAAAATTTTTCTATAGGAAAAGATATTCTAATTTAATGAAATATAATATACTAAAGTATAATATTAGGTTAGTGCAAAAGTAATTGTGGTTTTACATTGTTGAACTTTGCTGTTTGATATTGGAATACATTCTTAAATATGGTTATTTTATACATCATTTTAATGTGTGTTTTTCACTTTATGTCTTTTGCTTTGCCTTATTACTTGCTATGTATTTTATTATATTTATTTTAGACTACAGAAATGATGTTAGACAAAAAGCAAATTAGAGTGATTTTCTTATTTGAGTTCAAAATGGGTCATAAAACAGCATAGACAACTTGCAAGATCAACAACGCATTTGGCCCAGGAACTGCTAATGAACATACAGTGCAGTGGTGGTTCAAGAACTTTTGCAAAGGAGACAAGAGCCTTGAAGATGAACAGTGGCTGGCCATCAGAAAGTAACAACAACCAACTGAGAGGATCATTGAAGCTGATCCTCTTAAAACCACTTGAGAAGTTGCCAAAGAACTCAACATCAATCATTCTACGGCTGTTTGGCATTTGAAGCAAGTTAGAAAGGTGAGGAAGCTCAGTAAGTGAGTGCCTCATGAGCTGATTTCAAATTTTTAAAAATTGTCATTTTGAAGTGTCATCTTCTCTTATTCAATGCAACAACAACAAACCATATCTCAATCAGACTATGACGTGTGACAAAAAGTGGATTATATAGGATAACTAGTGATGACTGGCTCAGTGGTTGGACAAAGAAGAAGTTCCAAAGCACTTCCCAAAGCCAAACTTGCATCAGAAAAAGGTCATGGTCACTGTTTGGTGGTCTGCAGCCCGTCTGATCCACTACAGTTTTCTGAATCCCAGCGAAGCCATCACATCTGAGAAGTATGCTTAGCAAATTGACGAGATACCCTGAAAACTGCAACGCCTGCAGCTGGCATTGGCCAATAGAATAGGCCCAATTCTTCACCATGACACCTAACCACTCAGTACACAACCAACACTTGAAAAGTTGAACGAACTGGGCTACAAAGTTTTGCCTCATCTGCCATAGTCTCTTGACTTCTCACCAACTGACTGCCAGTTCTTCAAGCATCTTGACAACTTTTTGCAGGAAAATGTTTCCACAATTAGCAGGAGGCAGAAAATTCTTTCCAGAAGTTCACTAAATTCTGAAGCATGGATTTTTATGCTATAGGAATAAACGAGATTATTTCTTGTTGGCAAAAATGTGTTGATTGTAGTGGGCCCTATTTTGATTAAAGATGTGTTTGAGCTTAGTTATAATGATTTAAAATTCACAGCTTGAAACCACAATTACTTTTTCACCAACCTAACACTATATTTAAAAAGTAAAACATGTTCACCATAGACAATTCAGAAAAGAGAGAAAACATAATGAAGATATAAAGTTATTTTTGTGTGTTTCCTTTTTTGGTTCTTTATATTTTTTTAAAGAAAATTATATTTGTAGTACAGCTTTGAAGCTGTCATCATCCTAACCATTCTGAAAGTTATTTTTTTATTAACTCAAAGCTATGCTAAATGTTATAAAAAGCGTTTAAACATAACACCCTGACTCACACTACAGAAATGCGTTACCAGGACTTCCCTGGTGGTCTAGTGGCTAAGAGTCTGCCCACCAATGCAGGGGACGTGGGTTTAATCCCTGCTCCAGGAAGCGCCCACATGCCGTGGAGCATGGGGTCCATATGGCACAGCTACCGAAGCCCGTGTGCCCAGAGCCCATATGCCCCACAACAAGAAGCCACCATTGCAACCAGAGAAAGCCTGAGAGTGGCAACGAAGACCCAGCACAGCCAAAAATAAATAATTTTTTAAAGAAAGAAATGCATTATCAACATAGATACACCTAAGATATATCATGAACAAAATAAAAATATTTAAGCCTACACATGAAAAGACAGCAAAGAATGTATACATTACTAGAAAAAAGTAGTTAATGGCATTTGTGTGGTTCTTCTTGGCCTTTGACTATGAATCCATAGTAGTATTTGATATGATTGAGATTATAAAGTATATTAAATTTTATATCTTGATTTTCACATATTATTAGCACTTTTCCATGTCATTAAGTATGTTCTTCAAGATAACATTTTTAATACCTGCAAAGTATTCTAGTACAAGGATGGACCATAATTCTTTTAACCATTATTAGACATTTAGACTATTTCCAATTTTTTTTTTTTACCCCAGTTATGAACAATGCAACCCTAAGCTTTCATAGTTAAATATGTGTGTGTATTTTCAATTATATCCTGAGGTTAAAATCCTAGAACATGGACTTGCTAAGGTTCTACACTCTCCTACTATCAGGGAGAATGCAAAGCTTCCCCTGCAAGGCCCCTTGGAAAGGAAGAGCAGGAGGGGGATGGCTGACACAGATCCAGAAAAATCCTATCAGGACATGGTGCTAAGAGGTAAGGCTCTGGGTGATGACAGGTGTAACCCTCTGGTGCCCATGTAGGGCTGCTCCGTATAGGCTCTACTTTAGGGGCCTCTGTTCTTTAGGCCCCAGGCTGCTGTATTAGAAATGCATTTAAGATTACTTTAAGCAAAAAGGGAGTCAATTAGAAGAACACTGGAGTATATCTCAGGTAATCAAAAGAAGGGCATGTAACCCAACCATGGGAAGGGCAGAGACACTGCTGAGCCTTAGAGGAAACAGGGCCCAGGGAGTCAAGTATATCAGCACTTCTCCATCAGGTACCTTACTACCTGACCAACCAGCCAAGCCAGGAGGACAGGCTCTGTAAGAACATGAAAACTCCCACATATGGGCTTCTCAGAAATAAGGATGCTACTCCATGAAGAAAGTGAAGGGAGAGGCCTTTGGGGTCTTTTTTCAAGTTGAGATAACATAATGGACGTGGGACTGCCTATTACTGGGACCTGTCACTGTCACAGGCCCTGGAAAAGTCTAGGAGTGGGCTATCTTTAGTTTTTCTCAAGAATTTAGGAAGGAATATCCTTTCTTTTGGGCTTGTCTTTCCTTGTTTCTTCCTGCTCTTAGGTGGTGAATCCTTTAGGACCAAAATTAGGAGATGGGCCTTGGGGACAAAGGTGGAGGTGGTCAGTATAGGGATAAGTGTTAGCGCAAACGTACAAAATGAGCACTGTGGCTCCCATAAGCTCCAGCCCAGCTTAGTAGGCCTGGAGAGTCCGTGCAGTGATCTGGGACCAAAAACCAGTACAAAGGCCAAGGCTTGTGTGGAGTGTTCCCAGAGCACACCTTCCTTCTGCACCTGTAGCAGCAGAAGACTGAGGATGTGGGGGCGAGCAGTCCTGGCCAAATATCTGTCCATTTCTTTATGAACAACAAAAAGGGAAGCACATTTTTAGGGATTTTGAGACATATTATGAAATTACTGTCCTGGAAATCACACCAGTTCACACCCTGCCTGGAAGCAGCCCAAGAGTCCAACCACAGGGGGTTCTTGCCAATCCTGGACACAGCACCACCTCAATCAACTACAATGAGCACCCAATGTTCTGCATAGGATAGAGTTTTCCAGAGACCCAATCAATCAAGTATAATAATCACCATCATATAATGCCACTGGATAAAACATTGTACTGGTTCCTTCTAGGCAAAGTTTTTACATAATTTTGCTATAGTTTTTTTTTTTTTTTTTTTAGATAAGAAATTGCTTGGGGACTATTTTCAAATGATATAGAATTCAGAGGGCTTCCCTGGTGTCTCAGTAGTAAAGAATCTGTCTGCCAGTGCAACCAATGTGGGTTTGATCCCTGATCCAGGAAGAACCCATATGCCACAGAGCAAATAAGCCTGTGCACACAACTACTGAGCCTGGTCTCTGGTACCAAGGAGCCACAATTAATGAAGCCCGTGCACCGCAACAAGAGAAGCCACCAACTAGAGAGCAGCCCCACTCACCACAACTAGAGCAAAGCCCATGCAGTAATGAAGACCCAACACAGCCAAAACTAAATAATAAAATTTAAATTTTTTTTTTAAAAATCAGAAGTATTTCTTGGGAAACTTTTGTTTTGCTGTGCTTTTTTCTCATGCTGAAGGTTTTGTCTTGATCACAGGCATTAGAGTTTGGGTGTAGCCTTTCTGTTTTTTTCAAGCATTGGGGTCCATTTTTTCAAGACTGGACAAACATGGATGAACGCTTGCCTGCCAGGGCTTCTCTAAACAAACATGATGTGTTGGGCAACGGGTCATAGGACATGAAGAGCACACACCAATACACAAACATTGATATTATCTGACATACCTGGCCCTGTTTGTAGTTTCACAATTGGATCAAAGCATGATAGAGTTGGAAGGACCTTCGGAGACCATCTATTCCAAGCTTCTCCACCTAATCTACCCATACTTACAGATGGAGGGAGGGGCTAAAAGTGGCTTGTCTGTGGTTATACATGCAGAATAATTGATCAAAAATAAGATGTGGGGAAATTCCTGGCAGTCTAGTGGTTAGGACTCCACCTCCTCATCCCCAAACCAGGGTTTGAGTGAAAGGTAAACATGCATTTAAGTAAGAATTTAAGTTTTGTCTTTCTTATGTCCAAATATTTTAATACACATAGAGAATGATCAGTAAGTCAAGCACAATACAGCCAGGAAAGACCTGTGTGCAAGTATTTTGCAGTTTCAGGACTCCACCTCTTAGTGAGGAGAAGTTAAGCTTGAAGGAGATCTCACTACAGACCAGTGGTTAACCAGTGGTTACAAGTGTAAACACAGCTCCACAGACATATACACAATGGAGTATTACTCAGCCATTAAAAAGAATTCATTTGAATCAGTTCTAATGAGGTGGATGAAACTGGAGCCTATTATACAGAGTGAAGTAAGCCAGAAGGAAAAACACCAATACAGTATACTAACGCATATATATGGAATTTAGAAAGATGATAACAATAACCCTGTGTACGAGACAGCAAAAGAGACGCTGATGTATGGAACAGTCTTATGGACTCTGTGGGAAAGGGAGAGGGTGGGAAGATTTGGAAGAATGGCACTGAAACATGTAAAATATCATGTATGAAACGAGATGCCAGTCCAGGTTCAATGCACTATACTGGATGCTTGGGGCTAGTGCACTGCGACGACCCAGAGGGATGGTATGGGGAGGGAGGAGGGAGGAGGGTTCAGGATGGAGAGCACATGTATACCTGTGATGGATTCATTTTGATATTTGGCAAAACTAATACAATTATGTAAAGTTTAAAATAAAATTAAGATAAAATAAATAAATAAATAAACACAGCTCCGACTATGGTATTTGTTAATGATTATTCTTTGTTAGTGGCTTTTGGCTCAGATTCATCCTGTAGCAGGTAAGGCTGCTAAATTCAAGGTCACAAAACTGAGTTCAATGCAATGCTCTACTTCTTTGCTAACTGTGATCTTTGATAACGACCTCCTGAATCTCAGTTTTCTCATCTTTAAAGTTGGGATAATAATACTGGCCTTATAGGTCAGAAGATAGTGGGTTTAAATGTATATAGTCACGGGACTTTCCTGGTGGTCCAGAGGCTAAGATTCCTCCCTCCCAAAGCAGGGGGCCTGGTCAGGGAATTAGATCCTACATGCTGCAACTAAGACCCGTAGCAGTCAATTAAATAGAATGAAAAAAAAAAAAAAGTATATAGTCTTGTGACCGCCCCACCTCTGCCAAAGAAATCCTGTTTCTAATCCCTGGAACCTGTGAATGCTACCTTCTATGGAAAAAAGGGTATTTGTAGATATTATTAGATTAAGGAATTTGAGATGAGCAGATTATCCTGGATTAATGAGGAAAGCCCTAAACATTAATACAATCACAAATATCCTTACAAGAGGAGAGCAAAGGGAGATTTGACTACAGATGGAAGACAGAAGGCAGTGTGACCAAAGAAGCTGACATGAGAGTGATGAAGCCACAAGTCACGGAAAGCCAGCAGTCACCTGAGGCTGGAAGCAATAAGGCAAACATTCTCCTCTGGGGCTTCCAAGGGGGAGCGTGACCTGGCCAACACCTTGACTTTGACTCGGTGAAATGGACCCTGAACTTTAGGCCTCCAGACCTGTGAGAGAATAAGTTTCTGTTGTTTTAAGCCACTGAGTCTGTGGTAATTTGTTACAACAGCCACAGGAAGGTAATATAGATTCCACTGAAATAAAGAGATTGTTGGAGTTACAGCTCTATGGTGTCTTAGACTTCCTCCAAAGCCTGACAGTTACATGAAAGTGACAAAACTGTAAATTCCAGGCTGATATGATCCAGAGAAGAAGAGTAAGATTTAGGAGAAGTCAGAGGCCCTGTCAGCAAAAACAAGACCAGGAGCTGACTGTGGCTCAGACCATGAACTCCTTATTGCCAAATTCAGACTGAAATTGAGGAAAGTAGGGAAAACCACTAGACCATTCAGGTATGACCTAAATCAAATCCCTTATGATTATACAGTGGAAGTGAGAAACAGATTTAAGGGACTAGATCTGATAGACAGAGTGCCTGATGAACTGTGGAATGAGGTTCATCACATTGTACAGGAGACAGGGATCAAGACCATCCCCATGGAAAAGAAATGCAAAAAAGCAAAATGGCTGTCTGGGGAGGCCTTACAAATAGCTGTGAAAAGAAGAGAAGCCAAAAGCAAAGGAGAAAAGGAAAGATATAAACATCTGAATGCAGAGTTCCAAAGAATAGCAAGAAGAGATAAGAAAGCCTTCTTCAGCGATCAATGCAAAGATATAGAAAACAACAGAATGGGAAAGACTAGGGATCTCTTCAAGAAAATCAGAGATATCAAAGGAACATTTCATGCAAAGATGGGCTCGATAAAGGACAGAAATAGTATGGACCTAACAGAAGCAGAAAATATTAAGAAGAGATGGAAAGAATACACAGAAGAACTGTACAAAAAAGATCTTCACGACCCAGATAATCATGATGGTGTGATCACTGACCTAGAGCCAGACATCTTGGAATGTGAAGTCAAGTGGGCCTTAGAAAGCATCACTACGAACAAAGCTAGTGGAGGTGATGGAATTCCAGTTGGGCTATTCTAAATCCTGAAAGATGATGCTGTGAAAGTGCTGCACTCAATATGCCAGCAAATTTGGAAAACTCAGCAGTGGCCACAGGACTGGAAAAGGTCAGTTTTCAATCCAACCCCAAAGAAAGGCAATGCCAAAGAATGCTCAAACTACTGCACAATTGCACTCATCTCACACGCTAGTAAAGTAACGCTCAAAATTCTCCAAGCCAGGCTTCAGCAATATGTGAACCATGAACTTCCTGATGTTCAAGCTGGTTTTAGAAAAGGCAGAGGAACCAGAGATCAAATTGGCAACATCTGCTGGATCATGGAAAAAGCAAGAGAGTTCCAGAAAAGCATCTATTTCTGCTTTATTGACTATGCCAAAGCCTCTGACTGTGTGGATCACAATAAACTGTGGAAAATTCTTCAAGAGATGGGAATACAAGACCGCCTGATCTGCCTCTTGAGAAATTTGTATGCAGGTCAGGAAGCAACACTTAGAACTGGACATGAAACAACAGACTGGTTCCAAATAGGAAAAGGAGTTCATCAAGGCTATATGTCACCCTGCTTATTTAACTTATATGCAGAGTACATCACGAGAAACGCTGGACTGGAAGAAACACAAGCTGGAATCAAGATTGCCGGGAGAAATATCAATAACCTCAGATATGCAGATGACACCACCCTTATGGCAGAAAGTGAAGAGGAACTCAAAAGCCTCTTGATGAAAGTGAAAGTGGAAAGTGAAAAAGTTGGCTTAAAGCTCAACATTCAGAAAACGAAGACCATGGCATCCAGTCTCATCACTTCATGGGAAATAGATGGGGAAACAGTGGAAACAGTGGCAGACTTTATTTTTCTGGGCTCCAAAATCACTACAGATGGTGACCGCAGCCATGAAATCAAAAGACGCTTACTCCTTGGAAGGAAAGTTATGACCAACCTAGATAGCATATTCAAAAGCAGAGACATTACTTTGCCAACAAAGGTTCATCTAGTCAAGGCTATGGTTTTTCCTGTGGTCATGTATGGATATGAGAGTTGGACTGTGAAGAAGGCTGAGTGCTGAAGAATTGATGCTTTTGAACTGTGGTGTTGGAGAAGACTCTTGAGAGTCCCTTGGACTGCAAGGAGAGCCAACCAGTCCATTCTGAAGGAGATCAGCCCTGGGATTTCTTTGGAAGGAATGATGCTAAAGCTGAAACTCCAGTACTTTCGTCACCTCATGCAAAGAGTTGACTCATTGGAAAATACTCTGATGCTGGGAGGGATTGTGGACAGGAGGAGAAGGGCACGACAGAGGATGAGATGGCTGGATGGCATCACTGACTCGATGGACGTGAGTCTGAGTGAACTCCGGGAGTTGGTGATGGACAGGGAGGCCTGGCGTGCTGTGATTCATGGGGTTGCAAAGAGTCAGAAACAACTGAGCAAATGATCTGATCTGAGAGGCCCTGAGGCCTCTAACTTTGGGCTGAGGTGGCCTCTTGTGGGCTTGAGAATTCTTCACAGGAAACAGAGATGTTTGTAGATGCCTTTCAGGCAAAGCATTGCTTCTTCAGTGACTCTACATAGCTTGAGAGTGGGGTTCCAGAGGGCTTTAAGGGGTGGATGGGACTTCTCTGCCTGGAAGAAGGGCAGAATTCTGTTAGTTTTGAAGAGAGTGAGGGGACAAAATGAGCAAGTTGCAGAGGGCTGAATGCCTGTTGGTGGCTCATCAGTAAAGAATCCACCTGCAAGGCAGGAGAGGTAGGAGACTTGAGTTCGATCCTTGGGTCCAGAAGATTCCCTGGAGAAGCGAATGGCAACCCACTCCAGTATTCTTGCCTGGAGAATCCCATGGACTGAGGAGTCTGGTGGGCTATGGTCCTAGGGTTGTAAAAATTTGGATACCACCAAAGCAACTCAGCACGCACACACAGGTCATTTCTTTCAACCCCTTCCTTCTTCATTCAAGTTACAAAAAAATCACAGAATCATGGGTGTAATGAATCTGTCCCTCCAAATTTTATTGTGGAAAATTTCAAATATATAGAAAAGCTAAAAAAAAAAAAAAAAAAATTGAAAGCAACCAGCCATATACCTAGATTTTCCAACTAACATCTTATCACATCTACTCATCTGTGCATTCTTCTATCCACATCAGTCCATCTTATTTTTTAACATGCTTCAGGCCTCAGTACAGTGCTAAACATCTCAGTTATGCATCTCCACCATTAGCTAGGGTGGTTTCAGTGGATTTTTTGGTGCAAACCACAGAAAGAGAGCTTGAGTTTGCTTCTGAACTGACATGGGGAAGAAACAGGCCAGCAGACTGGACACAAATCTAAGAGGAAGAAGTGTAAAGACGTAAAGCCAGGGAGGGCGATGAAATGTGGGGAGGGGGCTGGTTTCCTGTGAGATCAGGAGTTGGATTAGAAGAGCAGCTTAACCATATTCCATCTGCTGTCCAAAATGTGTTCATACAGGCGAAGGTCCAGTGGTTACACTATGTGTATGGGCAGATGAGGCTGAAACCGTACTTATAAGCCCCACAATCTTTTCCAGGTTGGACATGTAGGAACCTCATCAGTGCAAAAGTTTAAAGGAAAAAGATCTTTTATTTTTAAAAGTATCACCGGAAGGAGAAGAAAGAGGAGGAAATAAATATTTGAAGAACTAATGACAGAGAATTTCCTCAAATTAATGTCAAGACACCAAACCACAGATACAGGAAGTACAGAGAATACCAAGCAAGATAAATGTCAAAAAAAACTACACCTAAGCATATCATATTCAAACTACAGAAAAGAAAAGATGAAGGAAAAAATCTCCCAAAAAAGTCAGAGGGAAAAAAACACCTTACCTATAGAGCAGTCAAGAATTATATCCTCAGAAATCATGCAAGCAAGAGTGGTGTGAAATATTCAGAGTGTTAAGAGGAAAAAACACCAACTTAGAGTTCTGTATCCTGTGAAATTATTCTTCAAAGGTGAAGGAGAAGTAAAAACTTTGTCTAAGGCAAACAAAGATTGAATCTGTTGCTAGGAGAGCTGCCTTAAAGAAAGGTTAACAGAAGTTCTTTAGAGAGAAGGAATCGTCCAGGGAAGAAATTCGTCTAGGATTTCTCTGGTGGTAGATAAGAATCCGCCTGCCAATGAAGGGATGTGGATTTGATTCCGATCCAGGAAGATTCCACATACCTCAGAGTAACTGAGTCCGTGTGCTGCAACCATTGAAGCCTGCACGCCTGGAGCCTGTGCATCACAACAAAGAGTAGCCCCCACTCCCTACAACTAGACAAAGCCTGCAGGCAGCGACCAAAAGTAAACAAATAATTTTTTTAATTTATTAAAAAAAAAAAAAAACAAATTCAGGTCTAGGAAAAGAAGAATGTTAGAAAAGGAATAAAGGTAAAATTATTTCACATTCCTGAAATAAAACATGCTCATGCACATTCACACACACACATAATGTGTGCTTTTAACAGTATATCTTGCCTGGAAGGAAGGATGACTCAGAACTCTGAGGGAAAGGGAAGGAGGGAGCTCCCAGGAAGCAGGGAAGCTGGTGTATAGAGACTTGGCCCAGGGATGGATGAGGATTTTTGCTTCTGCCTGGGCTGGGAGCCTGCCCTCTCCTGGGTAGGGAGAGAGGAAAGAGGAAGGCCCAAACCTGCCCACAAGATGACATCCTGTCCAGCCAGAAGCTGGACCTTTGGCTTTCCAGGTGGCAGTCTCACTCAAGACCAGAGGAGAGAAAAGAGCATCAGAAGCCATGTGAAGGAGACCTCTGACCACAGGAAGCAGCAACATTACTGAGGCTATGAACCAGGGACCACCAGAGTCCCGGTGAGAGCTGGGGATGGTGAAGGTTTCAGACACGGCAGGATGACTCAGCCTCAGAGCAATGGACCAGCAGCAACTGCAGACCCAGCTCTCTGCCTGAACTTGCCACCATTTGGTCTTGCCTGCACCTCTAGCTTGATGCAGCCTAGAGAAGGGGAGGGAGGAGAAGTTTATGATTCATGGCTGTCCCGTCTTTTTTTGTGCCTCATTAGCCAAAACAGCAGACAAGGCAATGGCACCCCACTCCAGTACTCCTGCCTGGAAAATCCCATGGATGGAGGAGCCTGGAAGGCTGCAGTCCATGGGGTTGCTGATGGTTGGACATGACTGAGCGACTTCACTTTCACTTTTCACTTTCATGCAATGGAGAAGGAAATGGTAACCCACTCCAGTGTTCTTGCCTTGAGAATCCCAGGGACAGAGGAGTCTGGTGGGCTGCCGTCTATGGGGTCGCACAGAGTCGGACATGAAATGACTTAGCAGCAGCAGCAGCCAAAACAGAGAAATCCCAAGGCTGGAGATTTGAACCTCAAAGTCTCTGCTCAGGAGAACCGAAATGGAGCAGGAGGGCACGGTGGCACCTATGTGGCAGAGGTGCGGGGTATGGGAAACAATGGGAAAGGCCTGTTGGGTTGATCTTTCAGAGACTCACCTGCCTCCCTTCAGAGCTGAACATGTCTACAGTGATAGAGACAGCTTGGGTCCTTCCTGCCAGGGACTCTGGTGCCAAAACACAGTCTCCCTCTGTTTGGTCATCTTCTGCCAAAGGTGACAGGATTGCTTAGTTCAGAACCTGTATGATGGTTTAAGCATTTGCCTGAGTGATGTCAAGGACCAGCAAACCCAATGTCAGGGATGGAATTTGCCACGTTAATGGAAACAACTTTTGAGTTGGTACTGGCAGTGCTAGTGTTGGGTCTGGTTCTGTCACACACCTTTGTGTGACCTGGTGGGTCATCTCATCTCTCTGTGTCTCAAAAGAGACCACTCATTACCTTCAGATCATTCAGACCAGCCAACTCTCTGCAGAGGGCAGTGAGAGAGAGGAGCATGCTTATGCCAGGTGGGAGGGTGGGGGTGCCCCTAACCTTAGAGCTACTACCCCCAGACTATGAGGTGGAGAACATTCCCACAAAGGTATAATTGTAACAGATCAGATGTGGCCCAACATGTGAGGGTGTCAACATGTGAGACCATGGTGGGATGAGCTAGCCCATGGCCAGGGAGGGATAGCAACAGGCCTCTAAGGACTGGCAGGACTGGGCCTGGGGCTGTTCAGAAAGCTTTCCTGGGAAGCTGTGAGTGGGCTCAACCTTCTCTCTATCAGCCTATACTTCTGCCCATGCCAGAGAAATGAATGTTAAAAAAAAAAACTTTTCTCAAACTTTGGCTTGTGTTAGAATCACCTGCAGGACCTGTTAGAACACACATTTCTGGGGTGGGAACCCAAGTTTCTGATTCAGCATGTCTGGAGGGGGCATTGAGAATATACTTTTCTAACCTGTCCCCAGGGGCTGTTGCTGACACAGAGTTTGAGAATCACTGAATTTGGGGAAACACTTTTATTTTATGTGACATAATGGTAGAAAACTATATGTTATCATCTCACCACAAACTTGCTGGGTAGATTCCGGGCAGTCTGTGAAATTCTATTATGAGTGAATGTGTCCCCTGAAAAGATACAGTGAAGTCCTGACTCCTCGTATCTCAGAATGTGACCTCACTTGAAAATGAAGCTGTTGCAGATGTATTAGTTAAGACGGGGCCCTATCAGAGCAGGGTGAGCCTTTAACCTGACATGACTGGACACACAGAGAGGGCACAAGGCCATGTGAAGAAGGAGACACAGAGAAGACAGGTGACAGATCCTTCAGGTAAGGACTGCAAGCATGATAGGGAGATAACAAGAAGTACCAGAAGGAGCAGTGGGGGCCTTTGGCTGACAAGTCACTGAAGCTACAGCCACCTCCTTAATGAAAATGGGGCCTTCCCTAGCCTCCATGAAGTAGCTGCCAGCTCAGCCTTGGAGACACCCTGTCCTTTCTAACAACACACTTCTCCACCTCATCTGAGGTCCCCTATGGGTTTCTCTTTGCAATCTGGCAGAACTTAAATAAGAATAATCTTAAAAAAAAATACTGTTCCCACTTTATGGTTGAACAAATTGAGACTAAGAAAGGTCAGATAACTAATCCAAGGTCATATGGCTAATAAACAGCAAACATGGAACTTGAACCCTATATCCTGAGAAATCTGTATGCAGGTTAAGAAGCAAAAGTTAGAACCAGGCATGGAACAACAGACTGGTTCAAAATTGGGAAAGGAGTATCTCAAGGCTGTATATTGTCACCCTACTTATTTAACTTATATGCAGTTAATACATTTATATGTATGCAGTTAATACATTTCACATTACATCATGTGAAATGTCAGCCTGGATGAATCACAAGCTGGAATCAAGAAGTATCAACAACCTCAGATGTGCAGATGATACCACCCTAATGGCAGAAAAGGAAGAGGAATTCTTGATGAAGGTTAAGGAGGAGAGTGAGGAAGCTGGCTTAAAACCCAACATTCAAAAAACTAAGATCATGGCATCCAGTCCCATCACTTCATGGCAAATAGAATGGGAAAAAGTGGAAGCAGTGACAGATTTTATTTTCTTGGGCTCCAAAATTACTGCAGAACAGTGACTGCAGCTATGATTAAAGTGACTGCAGCAATTAAAAGATGCTTGCTCCTTGAAAGAAAAACTATGACAAATCTAGACAACATTAAAAAGCAGAGACATCATTTTGCCGACAAAAGTCTATCTAGTCAAAACTATGGTTTTTCCAGTAGTCATGTTGGATGTGAGAGTTGGACCATTAAAAAAGGCTGAGTGCTGAAGAATTGATGCTTTCAAACTGTGGTGCTGCAGAAGACTCTTGAGAGTCCCTTGGACAGTAAGAAGATCAAACCTGCCAATCTTAAAGGAAATCAACCCTGAATATTCATTGGAAGAAATAATGCTGAAGCTGAAGCTCCAATACTTTGGCCACCTGATGTGAAGAGCCAACTCATTGGAAAAGACCCTGATGCTGAGAAAAATTGAATGGAGGAGGAGAAGGGGGCGACCAGGCATGAGATGTTGGATGGCATAATTAATTCACTGGATGGAGTTTGAACAAACTCTGGGATTTAGTAAAGGACAGGGAAGCCTGGCATGCTGCAGTCCATGGGGTCATAGACTCGGACATGACTTAGCAACTGAATGACAACAATTCATTCATCCCTCATGGGAAAGGCCCAAGTAGGATTTCTTGGCATGGGTAGATTCTCATGTTAACTTTTCACATTTCGATCAATGCCCTCTAAAGAGCACAAAATGGCCACACCATGGGCCCCAGCGAAGGTTATCTAGCAGGCAGTGACCTTGACAAGCTACTTAAAGGTGATCATTCCCTCTCTGGCTTTGAGGCCCAGAACAGGACTCAATCCTGAATGTCTGCATGCATTTCTCTAATAAGCATTTATTAAATACCTTCTGTGTTTCCCAGCCTGTGAATGTTAATGGTCCATGCAATTCTTTCTTTTGAGGCATTATCTTTCCAACTCTTCACCACTAGCACAGAATCCATCTCCTCAAGCAACCAATGTGACTTATCATATTGAGGAATTCATACAAGAAAGGGATGTCTCAGGGAGCTCAACCCAGTGCTCTGTGACAACCTAGAGGGTAGGATGGAGTGGGAGATGAGAGGGGGTTTCAGGAGGGAGGGTGCATATGTATACCTATGGCTGATTCATGTTGATATATGGCAGCAGGCCAACAGAATGCTATAAAGCAATTATCCTCCAATTAAAAAAAGAAAAGAAAGGGGTGTCTATCTCACTTGTCCACGTATAGTTTGAGAAGGGCATACTCCTCACATAGCTCTTGTATGACATATCAGATTCAGCAAGGGAAAAAGTAACTCAAATTTTCTGGTGACTAATGAGTCCTTGGCCTAGCATAGGTGCTCAACAAATATTTATTGATTAGATGAAAGAATTTGGGCAATTTTCAATTAGGAAATAACAGATCAAAATCTGTTGTAAAGTCATCTCTTCATTATTTCATTCACTCACCCAAGAAATAGCTGTGGTGTACCAACTACACATCAATTAAAAAAAGAAAGAAAGAAATATCTGTGAGCCCTTGCTTTGTGCCAGCAACTGATAATGCAAAAGTCTCTGCCCTTGAGAAAGTCAAAGAATAATCCACATAGACAGTTCCTGGACACATGTTCTAAATAAATGACTCTGGGGAAGGGTAATCAGTCTTAACGTTTCCTATGGTGGACTCTGTTTAATTACTGGGCAGTTTTCCTCTGAGGGAAGCCCCATATTTAAGTATGGGAGTTCGGCCATCTCCACTCTGCCAATTACTATCTAGTGACCTCTAGTTACCCAACCTCCACAGGCCTCAGTCTCCTCTGTTAAGTGGAAGTAATAATAACACCCACCTGATAGCCGTGCTGTGGGGCTTCAAGGAGAAAATGAGACAACCTACATTAATCACTTCACTCAGTTTCTGACACACAGTAAAAATACATTTAATATACATGTATGGGCTGAACTCTTCATGGAAAGGGACTCATTTAGGCTCTTTGTTAACTACCTGAAGGGAAAGGCCAATCACATGAGAAGTTGGACTGATAATGACCCTTCGTGGTGACACAGCCCAAAGGTGTTCTTGGAGCACCATGGAGATCCAACTTTGTGACAAGATGCCTTGAGAAACTCCACTGGACAATGGCTTTCCCTGAAGACTCATAATGTGCATAAGAAAACTAAGGATGTCCAGAGAGTTATAGTTAAACAAAATCAATCTGTTTAAGTTTGTTTAGACCAGTGTTTTCCAATCTTTCAGGCCAATAAGATACACTGGAAAAACCTGAACTCATGAATTTAGACTTGGAAGGAAACTCTGGGCAGAGAGAGCTGCTTGGGCCCTGAGTGCCAGCCTCTCCTCTGGGACTTTTCCTTCCCCCTGGGGTCCTCTGACTTTACTATGTGTTGTTATCCTACTGATTGCAAGGGCTATTCTGATACTTCATTAAAATTCTTTGGTTTCTCCTGGTAGAGCTGATACTGGCTGAAATATTACAAAAATTTTACTAAATACCTCTAGAAAAATACAAAGAAACAGCAAGAAACCCAGTTTCTGGGGTGCAAGCCCCTGATCCCACCACAGCCTAATGCTCTCAGGCAGTCTCCTTAAAACCCTGGATGAGCTATCTTCTTTTGGTCCCCAAAGAGCTGCCTAAACCTGCATGCACACTAATTGGCAATATGAAATCTGTATTCTCTTGGTCAAATTCAACCCTAATCTTGAAAGCCAGCAGCACCTGACACTGGTCCCACATTGGTCTTGGGGGGCCACTACTGCCTCTTTTGGGGATTCTCAGGTGGCGCTAGTGGTAAAGAACACGCCTGCCAATGCAGAAGATGATAGTTTGATTCCTGGGCTGGGAAGATCCCCTGGAGGAGGGCATGGCAACCCACTCCAGTATTCTTGCCTGGAGAATCCCATGAACAGAGGAGCCTGGTGGGCTGCAGTCCATAGATTCGCAGAGAGTCAGACATGACGGAACCAACTTAGCAAGCACTGCCTCTTTAAAAGAGTGCCTAACTTGGGCCCCTGAAGCTCCCCTAAACTAACTGACAAATGGACCCTGCGCTGGTCCAGACAAATAAGCTTAGGTATAACACATAGGAAGGTGATGCAGAGATAAGGCAACTGGATGATTTGAGTCACAAGGTCGGTCTATTGAGGTTTTGGCTTGAATACCAGCAGAATGTTAGAAATGATGGATTTATCCAATCCATGAGTATGCTAAAAAAAAAAAAAGCCCAGAGCTGGGACCTCCCCTTCAGATGATAACTCAAGTTAACCAGATTATTTTTAACATAACAATTAAAATTAAAATGCTATGTAGAAACTTCTTTGTAAAAGAAAATCAGCATTGAATTCTTTAACAATTAAAAAATCTGAGATAGACAGCATATCCACCCATCATCTCCACAGAAACTGTTAGAAAGAAGGTATAAAGCACAACTCTGACCTTCAGCAATTTCAAGTTCCACCTCTTCCCTATTATCCCAACATTGTTCTTGAAGTCCCAGGATCTCAACCCCGATGGATGAAATGAAATTGCTTAACTCCCCATTGAGTTTATTCTTTTCTGCTTCACACACAGAAAATACTCCTTTTACACAGAGACAGTTCGTGTTTTTATCTGTCTAAGGTCTGGAGTTATTTCCAGGCATTCTGGGAGACCAGCAGGAAGGCAGAACGGAGCACGTCTTATGGGTGAGCCAAATGACCTTCACTTACTGAAACACAGCCAAAAGTTCATTATAAATGGTCACTCTCTCAAAATATAAAAACTATGGGGCTTCCCTGGTGGGTCCAGTGGTTAAGAATCCACTTAGCAATGCAGGAGACGTGGGTTCTGATCCCACATGCCTTGAGACAGCTAAGCCTGTGCACCACAAACATTGAGCCTGTGCTCGAGCCGGGGAACCACAACTACTGAGCCTTTGAGCCCAGTGCCCATGCTCTGCAACAAGAGAAGACACCAATGAGAAGCCCACACACTGCAGTGAAGAGCAGCCCCCATTTGCTGCAACTAGAGAAAGCCTATGCACAGCAATGAAGAATCAGAACAGTCATGAATAATAAATATATCTTAAAACAAAAAACTATGGGAACATCAAAATGTCAGCCCTTAGAAGCCAGAATTTCTCGTGGGATTGTAGATTTTGTGGCCATGGAAGGAAATCTGGAAAAAGTGCTTCCAGAGACAGAGGAAGGTGGCAGCTAATACTTCAAATGTTTATTATTTGCAAAAACTTTCTTAACCCTTTTAGCTCTTTGATACTAAAAGGGAAGAGGGAGGCTTGGAGATCATGGCTATCCTTCCTCAATGTGCCAGCACCCAGGGACCCTCAAGGCTACATTCTAGAGCCCTTTTCTCCTCTGAGCACTCCTCTGTATGTGGCAGGCACTGCTGAAGAGCTGTGAACAGTGATTAAGACCCTTTCCCATCACTAAACCTCCACCAACTCTTCAGGGCAATACCTGCCGAGAGAGATACCAGGCTCTAGGAGATGGTAATTGTGCAGGGAAAGGAGGATTTCTTTCAAAATTTAAAAGATAAAAATATGCTGAAGCAGACAGCTGTGTTGTCCTTAATGTTGAAATATTATCCCATTTTCCTCTGACGACCGTACCTCCTAAAAACTTCACTGGGGATGAGATGGGGCAAGAGTTCAGTTCACTGAGGTTCCATCATGGGCCAGGCTCTGTAGCAGGCACTAGAGATATGGAGATACATGATTCCTACCCTCAGGGGGCTCAGGAATCCATGGACACATCAGATGAACAGACGTGTCAACACCACAGAGTAAGCAGTAGGAAGGGAGTACAAACAGGGAACATCTGGCAGCCTTCCACAGTCTCTGCTCACAGGATTTCCTCTCACAGTGCCAATTAGGAAACAGAAAATCTAGGGAGACTTCTCAGAGATAAATCCTCACTTGGGGAGCCTTGTGACAGCCATCATTTGCCAAATGTTGTCAAGGTCTCTCTCTGTCTTTCCTGCATCCCTTCCTTCTTATATTGGTAACAAAAAACCAGATGACCTCTGAAAATTTCTCCTTCTCTAATTTATCAGCCTTGATGGGGTATTAAGCATCCCTGCCCCTACCATTAGTCCATGCCTGAACAAGGATTTGATCATATCAGATCGGATCAGTCGCTCAGTCGTGTCCAACTCTTTGCGACCCCATGAATTGCAGCACGCTAGGCCTCCCTGTCCATCACCAACTCCCGGAGTTCACTCAGACTCATGTCCATCGAGTCAGTGATGCCATCCAGCGATCTCATCCTCTATCGTCCCCTTCTCCTCTTGCCCCCAGTCCCTCCCAGCATCAGAGTCTTTTCCAATGAGTCAACTCTTTGCATGAGGTGGCCAAAGTACTGGAGTTTCAGCTTTAGCATCATTCCTTCCAAAGAAATCCCAGGGCTGATCTCCTTCAGAATGTCCTGGTTGGATCTCCTTGCAGTCCAAGGGACTCTCAAGAGTCTTCTCCAACACCACAGTTCAAAAGCATCAATTCTTCGGCACTCAGCCTTCTTCACAGTCCAACTCTCACATCCATACATGACCACAGGAAAAACCATAGCCTTGACTAGATGAACCTTTGTTGGCAAAGTAATGTCTCTGCTTTTCAATATGCTATCTAGGTTGGTCATAACTTTCCTTCCAAGGAGTAAGCGTCTTTTAATTTCATGGCTGCAGTCACCATCTGTAGTGATTTTGGAGCCCAGAAAAATAAAGTCTGCCACTGTTTCCACTGTTTCCCCATCTATTTGCCATGAAGTGATGGGACTGGATGCCATGATCTTCGTTTTCTGAATGTTGAGCTTTAAGTCAACTTTTTCACTCTCCATTTTCACCTTCATCAAGAGGCTTTTGAGTTCCTCTTCACTTTCTGCCATAAGGGTGGTGTCATTTGCATATCTGAGGTTATTGATATTTCTCCCGGCAATCTTGATTCCAGCTTGTGTTTCTTCCAGTCCAGCGTTTCTCATGATGTACTCTGCATAGAAGTTAAATAAACAGGGTGACAATATACAGCCTTGATGAACTCCTTTTCCTATTTGGAACCAGTCTGTTGTTCCATGTCCAGTTCTAAGTGTTGCTTCCTGACCTGCATACAAATTTCTCAAGAGGCAGATCAGGCGGTCTTGTATTCCCATCTCTTGAAGAATTTTCCACAGTTTATTGTGATCCACACAGTCAAAGGTTTTGGCATAGTCAATAAAGCAGAAATAGATGTTTTTCTGGAACTCTCTTGCTTTTTGATTTGAGACCCCAAGCAAGATCCTCCAATCAATTTAAATCTCATATTTAAACAAGGAGGAACTAGTCAGAGCTGATTTCTTCCTCATAAAAATAACCTGAAGGGTCATCTATTAATTAATTCCTACCACCTGTGTCCAGGTAGAACTCAGCTGTATTCCTTCTTAAGATCTGGTATGCTTAGTTTTTTTTTGTTGTTTGTTTGTTTTTTTAAATTATGTGGGTCACTTCTATAACCTTCCATTAATTTTCTTATATCCTTAAGTAGCCAGAGTCAAGTTTGTGTTGCCAGCAAGCAAAGAACCCTGACTAATGCAAGAGTTCACTGCACACCAGGCACACGAGCCTGACAGCCCCCTCAGAGAGACAGACACTCTGTTCGTATTCTGTAGATGAGCAGACTAGTGCCAAGAACCTTGCATACCTGAGGACCACAGTCAGTCCATGCCGGAGCCAGCATTTGACTCAGAACCAGAATCCAAAACCAAAACCCAGGCTTTCTCCTATTCATCTCTCCATGTCACCAATACATTGCCCCAACATTTAAGGGCAGACTGCTGCTTCTAGGTTTCACGTCAATATGATTTACGGTTCACAAAATGTTTCTACACACAACGACAGCACATGTAATCCTCGCAGTCACCTAGGAGGTAGATTAAATACCATGACACTGGAAAACAGACTGACCCTGAGCCTGGTCAGCCTCAGTGTTTTTTCCCCTGCTTACAACCTTTCTATGACTCAATGTAACCAGCAAACGAGGGTCAAAAGCTTTGGCATGGCGTTCACACGCTTTGAGCTTCAGAACCTCAGGACTACATTCCTTTTCTGTACTTTGAACTCCAACCGTACAGAACTTCGAGCAGTCCCCCAAACCCGCCAGGCCGTCCCACACCTGTGTGCCCTCCCTCCATGTGGATGTCACCTTCCCAACCTGGCTCCCAAGTCGTGACTTGCAAAACGTTTACTTATCCTCTGCACTGAGAACGCCCTCCCCATCTCACATCTGGCGACCCCCTGCTCACCTTTCCAGACTCAGAGGAAACTCACCTTCCTTTAACAAACTTCTCATGTGCCTCCTGTCCCCAAGAATAACCCATACCCCTGCTATTTCCTGGGCAGGAATCTGGGGTGGCTCCAATATTATCTGACATGGTGGTAAACATAGCATTCCACCCCAAAGATCATTCCAATCAGTCCTGCAAGCCCATCCCTCTTGATACTGACTGGTCACAAGTGGCCATGGGATTATTAAATCCCATTTCTGATCTATTAATGCTCTTTTCTCTGCACCTGAACAGACTCAGGAACTGGGCCTTTGTTCTCACACACAACCAGCTTCTGTGCAAGCCTCCAGACTGACGCTAGTTCTCCCCAGAACAACTTACCTGTTGGATTGAGGAACTGACGGAGCCTCGTGAAAGTCCAGCCTGAGACCCGCAGAAGCTGACTCTTGCTCTAGAGTGCCCGAGGGAGAAGGGCCGGGGTGGGGAGGGGGTGGGTGTCCTGTTAGGCGCCCCCGTGTAGATACACCTTCGTTCTGCTCCCATCTGGACCTCATCACCGCCACTTCCACCCTTCCGACCAATGGCCCTTTATACCACAGGCAGTATAACTTGTTCACTGATTAGCACTGAGCAATTATCAGACCACAGCTGAGCATTATTAGTTCACAGGCTTATGCTGCTATCCCACCCTCTTAAGGCTATTTGCACATCCACAGGAGATTCCTGGAGGCATCAGCCTTTCTCAAGTTTTAATAATTTGCCAGGCATTGCACTGGATGATTTTATGTATTTTATCTCATTTAAATCTCACAGCAATTCTGTAATAATTATTAATTCCCATCTTGTAGATGGGGTTGCTGAAGCTCAGAGAGCTTAAGAAACTTGCCGAAGGTCACACAGGTAATAATGGGAGCTGGGATTCAAGGCCATTCTGACTGGGTCCCAGGACTCCACCGGGGGTAGGGAGAGAGTACTGTCTGTGGCCTGCTTCAATAACCGCAGAGATGTCTACCTGTCTTCTCCACTTTCTGATAAGCAAGTTCTGTTTGTTTAGCTTCTCCTACAAAAGGGCAGCACAAACAACTCCCATTTACAACAATGCCTTTCATAATATTCTAGCATTTCTGTGGTAAGAGAGCAAGAGCTCACAGTCTTGTGGGGCACTGAAGAAAGTTCTAATCCCCAAGAAGGAAAAGTGAAGAGGACTCTGGTTCCTGAGCACTGTGAATGAGAGGGTTTTGAAAAGATCAAAGAAGCATCTCTGCAATCGGTCTCCCAGCTGCTTCATCATGTGGGGGCCTGCTGTGCAAGGGGACCAAGGCCCACCAGGTGGCAGCAGAGAACAGGTCAGTGGCCGGCCAGGTGCTAAACTCTAATCCTGAGTCTGGGGCACAGGAAGTGCAGTGTCAGGCCCACACTCAAGGCAGGTCTGAACTGGGCCAAAGGGGTGGTGGGTATGGCAACCTTGTAGTAACAGCTTACACAGTCGTTAAACTCAGTCTGTGCCAACCAGGTGGTAAGCCTATCTCCTTTAACTTTTACAACCAATCTAGGGAGTAGATACTATTAATAACTCTCTTTTTTTAGATGCATGCAATGACGTTCTAAGAGATTTATGATTTATCCAAGGTCACACAGACCGAAGAGAGGAAGTGCAGGCAGTTTGGACTTTAGAGCCCCAACTGTGAGCCTGTTGGTTGTGATGGTGGTGGTGGTGGGTAGATGTTACACCAGGGAAGAAGAGAAATCACTAGTGGGGGTGGGGGTAGGGTGAGGGCAGGTGGAGCCTGGGCTGGGCTGGACTGGCTCTGGGGCAGATCCTGGGGCCTAGGCCAGTCCAAGGACAGTGACTAGGAGCCTGAGGCAAAGGGAACTGCTGGGGGCACTTTCAGGAAACGGGATGTGTAGGATTTTGAGGCTGAGGGTCCCTGGTGACTTATTTAAAGAAGCCACCCTAGCTCTTCCTGGGTGCTTCACTCTAACAGGACTGGGTACTCCAGAGGCTGCAAAACCACTCAAAAACCTAAAGATATGCCCCTGTAAGATCTGATCAGGGCTCCCTTGCTGAGCTCCAAAAAGCAGAGTAGCTGGAAGGGAAGTGCCAAGACAGGTCACAGTATCCACAGTGAGCTGGGCCTGGTCCCAGAGCCTCTTCTGGGGGAGCGGACAATGCCAGCTGCCTTGCATTTTCCACCCTGGAACGGTGCCCGGGCACACTCAGGGCCCCTGGATTAGCTCACATCACTGAGGGACTTGAGCAAGACCCAGGAGCTTCCCTTTGCCCAGAGATACAGGTTAGTACCTTCCTCCTTTCTGGTCTGGCTGCTCATCATCCAGGGGGCCACGTTAGTTGAGTCCAACTTAGCACATTTCAGTCTCTAGGCTCAGAACTGCATCCTTTAGTTAACATGTCTTGTAGGATTCTAGAACAGAAAAATGGCATAGGTAAAAAACTAAGGGTATCTGAGTGAGATATGGCTTTAGTTACTGGTTCATTATTGTAACTAATTTAAGATATTAATAATAGGGGAACTGGGTATGGGATATCTATGTATTATCTTCATATTCTTCTATAAATCTAAAGCTGTTCTAAAAAATAAAGTATACATTAAAATTTTTTAAAAATAAAGTAAATAAAAGAACTGTATCCTTCTTTCTAGACTAGCACCCACCACTAGGCCTTCCTGGGAGTTATTGGGCATAAACCTGAGCCTCAGGTTAAAGTTGCTCTCCTCAAATCCCTTGACACCAAAGGCTTGTATCCTTCCTGATTTTCTTATGAAATCTCCTAAATCAGCCTCAGTTCTGGGAGTCCAGACCAAGTCTGATTCTTTCTCTGCTGTGGGGCCTTTGCACTGATTCTTCTCTATGAAACACTCTCCATCCATCTGTGAATGGCTGACTCCTTCTTGTCACTCAGATCTGTTTGCATATTCTCTCCTTTTCAGAAAGGAGAGAACAAGGATCTCACCTAATGAAGACCAACCTCACTCATGCTGTTTCATTTCTCCCATGCCATTTCCACTGATGATTATCCAGTGCTGATAATGCCCTCACACAAGACAGTCCAATGGGAACTGGAAAGAACCATAAGATCTGCAAGCTGGGGAAGGGGACCTCGTGTTGTAGTCATGTTAGTCGATCAGTCATGTCCAACTCTTTGCAACCCCATGGACTGCAGCCCATCAGGCTCTTCTGTCCATGGAAATTCTCCAGGCAAGAATACTAGAGTGGGTTGCCATTCCATTCTCCAAGAGATCTTCCCAACCCAGAGATGGAACCCAGGTCCCCTGCATTGCAGGCAAATTCTTTACCGTCTGAACTACCAGGGAAGCCGTAAAGGGGAACCTTAGTGGTCATTTAATCTAAGTCCTTGGCTGATGAGAACTTTCACATTCCTTAATTCTGGTGGGTGTTTTGTTTAGTTTTTGCTTGTTTACAATGGTTACAGACAGCTTGTGAGCAATGATAATTCTGTCCCACTGAAATAGTTCTCGGCTGTACACATTTGACTCTCAGAGCAGGCTATGTAGGTTGAATTAGCCCTGGTTTCAATTAAATTCTAGGTAGGTCATATCCACCTTCAAAGAGGAAGTTTTCTCTGCTCCTTGCCAATGCAAGAAACCCATTCTTCCCAGGGGACAGTCATCTCTGAGGGTGTCACAAAAAACCTGGGAGCTTAGCTCAGGAAGTTTCAGGGATCCTCCAATTCCTCTTCTTGATCAGGAGGTCATGCTCCTAGATGACCCTCATGCCTGAGACCAAAGGCTCACCCACACTTTGAGGTGAAGATGAGGGTGGGTAGAGGGTGCCCCGTTACGACTGAATTTCAATTAAATGGCAAATAATTTTTTGCACTAAAAATGTCATGGGACACAGTTATACTAAAATCTATTCATTGCTTGTCTGAAATTCAAATGTAACTGGAAAGCCTATATTTTATCTGGCAATCCTACAGATGAGGGATCAGCATTAAAACTAATGACTCCCCTAAGATGAAACCTGGTCACAGTGAGCCATGACTTTTTGAGGAGAGGAATGAAGTTGGTTTCTTTCACGCTAATTAAGCAATCACAAATGACCCCATCAGAAATCCAAACTCGTGATTAACATGGGACTCGAGACCAGGGGGGAAAGAAAATTAAAAAGGTTAAGAGCCAGAGAAGCAATCTTCACACAAACGGCAGCCAGCAGACGGAGTTGGTCCCAGGCAGGCAGGTAAGAGCAATGCCTTTTCACCCACTCTTTCAGAACAGAACAGGGTTTGGGAGATTCCAGTGGACTCCTCCAGCCTCCCTGATACCTGGATGTCGGCAGAATTCTCCTCAATATTCACAATTCTCCGACTTTTGAGGGTTCACAAAGTCTCCTCCTAGGTCCTACCTCTAGACTGCCCGGAAGCAAAGCAGAGAACCAGGAAAAGCAGTTATTCGTAGGCTGTAACTGGCTCGTGAACAGCTGTGTCTAGTCTTCTGAAGAACCACTTTTCTTGGCTCAGGTAGGATGAAGTACATTTGCTGTCCTGCCACTGTTTGCCAAGGCTTGAAACTGGAGGTATAGATTTACAGAAAACAACTGAATGCAGAATTCGTTGTGTGTCTGTCATTTTGAACAGAGTTCATCCCCACATTATTCACCTGAGATGATCAGTAAGGTCAAGTGTGACTTCTTCTTTACAACTGGGAAGTGCAAATGGCACATGAAATTCCCCAAGGAAAGAGTTCATGGGGTGAACTCTACACTCCCCTTTCCCACTTCTCTTCAGCTGTTTTAAACGGGCTCATTAATATAACTCCATGGGGATCAGACCTATGCAATTCACGAGAACAGTAAAAGGGATGAAAAACACACAATAGCAAGGAGAGAAGAGAAATCATTGTTGGTTTTTAATAAGCACACTCTAATAATGACCACTGAAGTTCACGAGCTTTTTATTTGTTTGTATCATAGTTTAAAATTTCATATTTGGGGGACAGTTTCCTTTGTTGGAAAATGGGCTTGAAGGATGCTGTGCTAAGGCACATGCCCATTATATCATCAGAGCCTTTTATTTGTCCAAGGATTGATATAAAATAATACCTCTGGAGAGAAATAACTCCTCTTATTAATCTGTCTTGAGCCAGGGAAAGTAAGCAATGAATTAAAATGCTTGTTTGTTTCTCTACAAGTTTATGGTATAGAGTCATATTAACTCTCAAATCACAACTCAGTTTGAAAGTTTTTTCCTTTTGTTTATAGTTTCTTCTTTGAACTTAAATTTCAGTTGGTAGAAAGGGGTTAAAAACCTGAGCAATTCCCACTTGATATCTGGGAAAGAAACAAGTACGAGTCCTTGCAGAGACAGAAAACAGAGGGTTTGGATGTCAATTTTGGTCACCTAGCGAGAATGTCTTTGTGGGTGTTTTTGAGATGGTAAGAACACTCTGGATGCATGAAATGACACCTCTGTGCCCCTGCTGCTAGGTGTCCCGTGGCCTGACCCTACAAGATGCCAAGAGAAGAGGCTCACTTCTTCTATGGTTCCCCCAGGAAAGGGCACAGCCACTCTTATGTCACGGCTGAAGAGTAAGTTCAAATCCAGACCCAGCGGGGTTACAGTTTGCTGTTTGCTGACACAGCCTCTGGCTTCCACCAGCACGTCTGTCCGTAAATCTCTCTAGTGTTTATTTCTCCAGAAATAAACCTGGCAAAGAGGGAAGGAGACCCTGAGGTCCTACAAAAGGTCTCAGGTTTCTCTGAGACCAAAGAGGCAAAGAGGGAGGGAAGGCAAAAACCCAGATCTTGCCATTTTTGTTTGCATTCTTGGCTATGAGGCCTTCGCTGTGGGTTCCCGGGCTGAAAAACCTCTGTCCGAGAGCATGATGCCTCTGTCCTCAAGCCTTGCCTATCTACTCCACTTGGGCTCCCAGAGGTGGTTTGCAGATAGAACAGAGGCAAGTTGCCAAAGGACAGTGAGGTTGAAGGGCAGGTGCATCCCTCCACCTGTTGACTGAGTCCAAGGTGAAGAGGGTGGTCATAACCTTTGCATCAATGCTTTACCCTAAAGAAAGGTGTTTTGTATTATGAATTATTTTAAAATAAGTATTTGCATGATTAAACATTTCTAAGTGCTAAGCAATATACACCAGCTCAAGATGCTATTCTCTCCTTTGAAAAAAATCTTACAACCTACTGGGACAGTTAGGCATGGGAGTAATTTCATCAGGTATAAGTGCTGTGATGGGGACCTAAGCCACAGGACATACTCTGCAAGGATGAGAGTGAGCAAGGGGTGGTGGTGGTGGAGGGGCCCCTCTCTGAGTGGAGACTCCAATAGGACAAATGAGGAATTGCCGGGGTCCAGCCCCGGTGGATCCAGGGAATTCGAAGCGGGGACGGCGTTGGCGAGGATCAGGAAACAACTGCTTATTTAAACTTTAATTAAGGATATAAGGAGTAATAGAATAAGGATAGCTCAGTGAGGAAATTCAGTGGAGAAAAGAGGCTGAATAATTCAGCCAGAAGGTAAGAGAAAGAACGACATGGTGAGACCAAGTTTCGGTGAACAAGGCCCGCACTTTATTTTCCAAAGTAGTTTTTATACCTTAAGTTATGCATAGAGGATAATGGGGGAAGGGGTAGAGTCATGCAGTAAGCCACGCTTTCTTCCTGCGAACTTACCATATGCAAAAGTTTAGGTGATTTGCATCATCTTCTGGCCCGGAGGCCTGTTAACATTTTAAGAAACTTATTTTTCTCTAAAGGTGATTATTCTAAAGTCAGGCGCCAGCCTCCAAAAAGCATTAGATAAAGTTGCATTCCTACAGAGCAAAGGTGTGGTGGGCTATAACAAGAAAAAGAATTAACTCAAGGGCCCCAGGTTACAAACATTAAAGCTACTACTTACACCAATTATATTAATCAATACACTGCCAGGGACACAGCAGGTAAGGGATATGGAAACTTAGCAGCAAACATTGGCCTGACAAGTGAAAATCCCTTCACCAATACAATTTCTAATCAATCTTTTAACTGCTAAACGGAATCTGTATTTAGACAGTTTAGAACATCTCATGCCTCTCACAGTTGGGAGGCTCTAAGCAATCACATGTGGCCGGAAAAACCTATTCAGGCAGGCTAGAGGACTTCCAAAGGAGTTTGTAGGTTGAAACACTGTCACACCCAGGAATTATTAACTGGAGCTGTAAGCTAACTCTTTTTTCAGAGAGAGGTAGTGGGGGACAGCCCCCCGTAAAGTCAGAGGTGTAGGTGAAAGCACAAAGCAGAAAGTAGGCAGACTCTGGTTTTAGGGGTAGATGCTCGAGAATTTCCAGGGAGACTCCTGAGGCTTGATCCCGCCTTTGCGTATGCCGAGCCTCCTTCCTCACGACCTTTGCCAGGGGCGGAGCTCGCTCCCCGCATCGTTTGGACGGTCTCTTAAGTGATCTGCTCAGAACCTCCTGCAAACCTGCTGTCTTGGGAGAGAACTGTTGAATTACTTTACTGGAGTGAACTAGCAGGGGCAAGAGAGATGGAGAACCTGTCAAAGGCACTGAAGAGGAATTCAGGCTGGAGTATTTCTTCAGAAGACCCTAGTGGGATTCCCTAATATCCCCGCATGGTCAAATGGGATGTGGTGGTGAGATCTTCTGGAAAAAAGTCCCAACAGCAAAAAAATACTCTTGAGGGGTGCAACTGCACGTGGTATTAGGTAGTATACTTTTCAGGATTTACATGATGACTCAACAGACTCTACCTCTGTGAAACCACAGTTGAGAAGTTCTCAGTTGAGGTGGCACAAGCCACCTATGGAGCTCGTGAAAATGCAGCTTCCTGGGCACTGCTGCCCAAGAGGCTGACTCAGTAGGTCTTGAGGTCAGGGGCCCCGGATCTGTACTTTAACACGCATCTCAGGCAACTCCCTTGCAGGAGGTATTTGGGTGACATCTGAGGAGCCCTGCCCTGCTGGGCAATGGGTTCTTATGGTGTGTCTGGCACATCCCAGCATTTTTGGCTCTCACTTCCTGTGTGTGAGCGCAATGTGACTGTGGTGTGAGGAGTTCAAACAGAGCTCTGTGTGTGTCGAGATGCCCGAGGGGGTGACCACAGACCTAGGAGGTAGAATGAGAGCACAGGCATGCTGGGAATGGAATCATCTGCCTTCAGTCACGAGAACCCACTGAATGCCCTTGTAACAGCTCCATTTCAGGAAGGGGTGATGCGGTCAAAAGGGCACTGGCTGGGTACCTCAGGCCAGTCGCTATGAATGCTGGTTCTGTCTCTCTCTGGTTGTGCAACCTTGGGCATATTACCAGCCTGAAGTCTTGGGGATGTCAGATGTGAAATGAATGTCATACCTACCCCTGAGGATTGTTGTGACAGAGCCAATAGCAGGGTGCTCGCCATAGTGCTTGGCAGGGTTGTTGTGAGAATTAAATAATCTAATGAATACAGAATGGTTATCATGGTACCCAGCTTACAGCAGACATTAAGTCAAAGTTAATTTCTGTTTCTTTTTTGTGGACTGACAGTTGGGGAAAATGTTTTAAACTAGCCCTAATGGAAAGATAACTCAGTCCACAGAAGGGTCAGCTGCCACTGCACCTGTTGCACTTGGAGCCTGGGTGCCAGGGCCCATGGCACTTAGCACTGCTGCGTGGACACACACCTGAGAGGCTCCTAGAGATGGTTCTGTCTCTGTATATGCATGCTGGACGCCCACGGGTGCCTGGTGTAGGGTGGGGTGGAATACTCCTTGGGGACTGGGAGATACTGCTCTGATCACAAAGCCCCTGTGAAGAGAGAAGACTGACGCAGGTTTCATCATAATCTGGAGCAAGGTTTCCATACCAAGGTGGACTTGTCTGTCTCTCGGGCCAGGGCTGCAGGGATTGGCATCCTGATAGTGATTCTGGGAATTCTACTACTTCTCAGCTGCTGGTACTGCAGACGACGAAGTGGATACCGAAGCTTGAAGGTCAGTAAAGTGTTCCCACTGCTGAGTCTCTCCAGTTCCAGGACCTCTCTTCTCCTTCTTTCTCTGAAATTCTGGGGAGTGTAGTGACAGTCTCACGATCACCTCCAGCACTGATTCATGGTTCTGATGCATCTTTCTCTACACTTCATGTCTTATAACTCTTCCTTTGCCTCTGCTCAGGCATGAATCCCAACCAGGAACTTGGTCCATCTTTCTGATTCCACTCACAGCAAACTCGAGGGCCTGCCTATGTAGCTGATGGTTTGTGGGGCAAGGAGGAAGGCTTCGTGGTCCTCTTGCACAGTTGAACAGAAATACACGAGACACTCCAGGTCTTACCAATCCTTCTGGGGATTCCCACTGGCTCTGTTACTCCCCTTAGTGGCCCATTCTTCTTATCCTACCTCTTCACCCCTTTCTTTCCAGGTTTCCTGGGAATTCCAAGTTCTTCTAACTCTATTAGCAAGCAGTCCAGCATAGCCAGGACCCATGTAGCCATCAGTGCAGTGAGGAAACTGTCCACCCCTCAGCAGCACAAAGCACCACCAGGTTTTTAACAGGCTCCTCCCTCCTCTGATGCTCGATGTGGTTTTATTAGGATTTTTGCTCCTTTACCCATATAAGCAGGAAGTTAACAAATGACAATGTCCAGTCTTGGGGTAGCAGGATCCTTCAGAAACAAGCAACATCAACAAAGTCACTAACCTGTGAAGACTACAGGTTTCAGAAACCTTGCTTCAAAGACAGGTGGCAGTTTGGAACTTAAGCATCCAAAGGCATTCTCCACAGTGAGCAACAGGATAGAAGGAGAGTTGCAATTTTTCTTTCTCCTCTCTCTTTATTACAGATCTGAAAGCTTCTGAGGTTGATACATAATGGGAAAAATTTTATCTTTACAAAAGATGTTGGAAAGTCCCCTTCCTCATTTAGCAACACTTCATTCAGAGAAAGTGGTTCTGTGATGGAGAGGAGGGCTGGTCTGGGTGGAAGTCTAGAGCCTGGCAGTTCCTGAGAAGGAGAAGGAGAAAGTGAAAATGGTAGCTTCAAATTCTTCTCCTTGCTGGAAAGCTTGGGAAGTCCCATATGACCCTTTTCCTAATGGCCATCTTGCCATAGTGTCCCAGATATAAATCATGAAAGGGTGAACGTGGGGAGACACAGTCACCAAGCAGCAGCCCTCCAGTGTGGTGGCATTAATGGGAAGGAGAAGTTCTTGAGTCTGAATAAGACTCCAACCATAGCAAAGCCTTGGGTTGAGAGGTTAGGGAAAGAACTCTTTGCTCTCTGCTATACGCTTACTCCTTGGAAGGAAAGTTATGACCAACCTAGATAGCATATTCAAAAGCAGAGACATTACTTTACCAACAAAGGTCCGTCTAGTCAAGGCTATGGTTTTTCCAGTAGTCATGTATGGATGTGAGAGTTGGACCGTGAAGAAAGCTGAGTGCCGAAGAATTGATGCTTTTGAACTGTGGTGTTGGAGAAGACTCTTGAGAGTCCCTTGGACTGCAAAGAGATCCAACCAGTCCACTCTGAAGGAGATCAGCCCTGGGATTTCTTTGGAGAGAATGATGCTAAAGCTGAAACTCCAGTACTTTGGCCACCTCCGTGAAGAGTTGACTCATTGGAAAAGACCCTGATGCTGGGAGGGATTGGCGGCAGGAGGAGAAGGGGACAACAGAGGATGAGATGGCTGGATGGCATCACTGACTTGATGGATGTGAGTCTGAGTGAACTCTGGGAGTTGGTGATGGACAGGGAGGCCTGGCGTGCTGCAATTCATGGGGTCGCAAAGAGTCGGACACGACTGAGCGACTGAACTGAACTGATACACTTCATGTGTACCTCTAGAACAGGGTTATGACATTGCCTTGTAATTTGTTACTTTTTGCTTCTTCCACACCTTCTCTTCATCCCATTTGGAGCTGATGCAGAGAGTATTTTTATTCCCCTTTTACTTCCAGAGCCTAGCACAATGCCTGGCACATGGCAGTCAGCCAATTGTATGGCATAAGGATTTGGTCTCACTCTGCTGTTGACTTACTGGTGGCCTTAGATTTTCATTTCTCTGAGCCTCATTTGCTCTATTATACACCTGGACACAGATGACATACATGATGCATATCACTTTTTATGTAATATATGCTTTCTTCTATAATTAAAAAAATTAATTCTATGTTTACATATTAAAAAAAAATGATTAGTCATTCAAGGAATAAAAGCTCTACAAACTCAGTATGTTGGTATCCATTCCTTCAGTTCAGTTGCTTAGTCGTGTCCATTCCTTCAGTTCAGTTGCTTAGTCACGTCTGACTCTTTGCAACCCCATGAATCACAGCAGGCCAGGCCTCCCTGTCCATCACCAACTCCCGGAGTTCACTCAAACTCATGTCCATCAAGTCGGTGATGCCATCCAGCCATCTCATACTCTGTCGTCCCCGTCTCCCCCTGCTCCCAATCCCTCCCAGCATCGGGGTCTTTACAGTGAGTCAATTCTTCTCATGAGGCGGCCAAAGTATTGGAGTTTCAGCCTCACCATCAGTCCTTCCAATGAACACCCAGGACTGATCTCCTTTAGGATGGACTGGAGAGTGAAAAAGTTGGCTTAAAGCTCAACATTCAGAAAACTAAGATCATGGCATCTGGTCCCATCACTTCATGGCAAATAGATGGGGAAACAGTGGAAACAGTGTCAGACTTTATTTTGGGGGGCTCCAAAATCACTGCAGATGGTGACTGCAGCCATGAAATCAAAAGACACTTACTCCTTGGAAGGAAAGTTATGACCAACCTAGACAGCATGTTAAAAAGCAGAGACATTACTTTGCCAACAAAGGTCCATCTAGTCAAGGCTATGGTTTTTCCAGTGGTCATGTATGGATGTGAGAGTTGGACTGTGAAGAAAGCTGAGCACCGAAGAATTGATGGTTTTGAACTGTGGTGCTGGAGAAGACTCTTGAGAGCCCCTTAGACTGCAAGGAAGACTGTCCATAATTTCTAGCTTGATGCTACCCAGACAAAAAAGCAACCTTTCCCCCCTTATTCTGCTTCAACACTCTCTTATCTTAAATGCGTTCAATGGAAGAATGATAGTCTGAGCCATGGCCTCCGACACTGAACATTTGCCTGGCTGTTCAACCTGCCATCCTCCAGTCCTCTTGCAGAGTTTCTGGAATTTTTATGAGATTTAAAAACTGTGTTTAAATTCTCTGATTCCTTCTAATGTTTTAAAATGGAGTCATTTATTTTTAAAATTAATATTAAAATCTTGTTTTGAGCTTTCGTATCTCCTGAAAAGCCAGGTTGGGGACCAGCAGTCTAAGAAATGTAGGTAAAATTATGTAAAGTAGTGCATTAAGTACTGTATTTAATTACATAATTACCTCCCTGTCTCTCTTTGGTGATTCTGTTTTCATTATATAACAGAAGAAGATAAATGACGATTAATGCAAGCTTCAGGTACCACTTTTAAGCAACCTTTATTAAGCTTTGAAATATGTTTATTTTTACACTTTCATTGACCACAGAATGGTAGAAAGGTTGGTTGGAAGTAAGGCCTCCTAAAATTTCTTCCTTGCCCAACAATTCCTCTTAGACCTGAAAAACATCTTTTGAAAGGAAAGACTGCTTTTTGCAGAAATGCGTTTCTGCAGAAAAATGATTTATAAGGCATTGGAAGTTGGCTTTCATATATATGAATTTTATTCTTTCACTTCTAAGTTTAGGACATAACACTTCTTATTCTTGGGGAAAAATTCAAAAGCTCTCCTGACAGCTCAGTTTCCACTCACATCTTTCAGTGTCATGTTTCTCAGTGTACACTCAGGGGCCCCTGCACTCAAATAACCTAGGGTTCTTGCTAAAATGTAGAGTCTGGGACCATCTCTGGTGGTGGGACCCAGGACCCTGTTTGAACACACACACTGAAGTTTGATGCAAATACACAGAATTGGCAGTGAACTGGGGAAGTGAATCAAGCTCCTAACCTATGGTAGGTGAGAATTAAAAAAATAAGGAATAAAACCAATAATCGAGGTAAAGGGAGAATGCATTAACATTAACACACCTTGTGCTGTGCTATGCTGTGTTTAGTTGCTCAATCATGTCTGAGTCTTTGCAGCCTCAAAGACTGTAGCCCGCCAGGCTCCTCTGTCCATGGGGATTCTCCAGGCAAGAATACTGGGATGGGTTGCCATGCCCTCCTCCAGGGGATCTTCCCAACCTGGAACGGAACCCAGGTCTCCTGCATTGCAGGCAGATTCTTTACTCTCTGAGCCACCAGGGAAGCCCAAGAATACTGGAGTGGGTAGCCTATCCCTTCCCCATGGGAACTTTCCAACCCAGGGATCGATCCAGGGTCTCCTGCATAGCAGGCGGATTCTTTACCAGCTGAGCTACGCAGGAAGCCCATTAAGCACCTTACTGGAGGTATATCACTGGTAGCTGTGGAGGGGAGCAGAACCTCCTTGGATCCTCTCGTCAAGATTGGGGTCTCTGTGCTTATATACTTCCAAAAGGTAGTGTCAATAATGATTTCAGAGTAGAGTTTAGGAAAACTTCTTTACAGCCGGCAGACTCTATAGGTACCAGCCCCAACCATGTCTGGTCTCATCCAACTGATGATCCAAACACTTCTCCTTCCTGGGAGACCCATATGGATGCCATTCTCTTTCAACCCAGTAACGCCAATAATCAACCACAGTCTACAGACAAGACTGTGGAGGAGGCACTGAACAGGCATGGCCTTCCTGTTCCAGTTCCCCTCAGCCAGGACCCCAGAGAGCTGCTCATGTCCTACTGGTGGATTTGGTTCACAGATAATGTTTGGGTCTGTAACTTAAAAAAACGGAATTAGGTGCAAACATTTGAAAGTAACATTTTATATAAAAATCTTAATTTCTTGTTTATTTTTTGAAAAAAATAAAAAGATCTGGCAAAACTTGGCAGCTATGCAGTGGTTTGTCCCTTTAGAAGGGACACATACTCCCTCCTTTTCTATGGCCCCCACCTGACCTCCTCCTTCCTCTAAGGGTCATATCGTAGCAGGATCATGCCAGGCACAGGCAATAAGGAAGTGCATTGCCTAGAGAGCCCGGGACCAGCAGTATCAGTATTACTTGGGAACTTGCCAGAAATGCAAATTTATAGGGCTTTACCCTATACCTACTATGTCAGAAATTCTGGGTGTGAGCCCAGCAATCTGTGTTTAACAAGTCCCCCAAGTGACACTGCTGCATTCTAAAGTTTGAGAATGACTACTGTGGAGAGGCTCTGCCATCCCTGGGATTCTCCAGGGTAGAGTACTGGAGTGGGTTGCCATTGCCTTCTCCAATGCATGAAAGTGAAAAGTGAAAGTGAAGTTGCTCAGTTGTGTCTGACTCCCCACGACCCCATGGACTGCAGCCTACGAGGCTCCTCTGTCCATGGGACTCTCCAGGCAAGAGTACTGGAGTGGGTTGCCATTGCCTTCTCCGTGTCATTATGGGGAAGGCAGAAATAGTGTCCCTGCTATCAAGCTGTTCCTATGTTTCTCCTCACTGTGAAACCACCTCCTGCCTCCCTAGCTCTGATCTACTGCTCTTGTAATCATTCTCTGAGATCCAGTTTTATATTTCACTCTTCTTCTCCTTCCTTTCAAAAATATTCATTGACTAACTAATAGATGTCAGGCACTGTATTAGGTGTTTTGTTGTGCTCAGTCATGTCCTATTCTTTGTGACCCCATAGACTGTAGCCTGCCAGGCTCCTCTGTCCATGGGATTTTTCCAGGGAAGAATACTGGAGTGGGTTGTCATTTCCTCCTCCAAGGGATCTTCTCGACTCCACATCTCCTGCATTGGCAGGTGGGTTCTTTACCACTGAGCCACTGGGGAAGCCTAGTTCTGAGAGGTAGGTGACATTATCTTCATATTACTGATTAAAACACTGGAATTCAGAGCGATTAAGTGCCTACCTGAGGATACACTGAAGATAAGTGGCAGGGCCAAGATTAAAACTCATTCTTAAAACGTCAGCTTCCTTCTCTTTTTCTTTAATGGACTCAATTATTTTTTTCTCACCCATTGACCTTCATGAATTCACATTTCAGGACAAAAACATTCATGCTGGTACTCAAAGTACCCTAACAGGAAGATGTTCACATGAGGGGCTTGGTCAACAGGACAGCAAATTGCCTTTTCAAGAGAACAATTGTGAACCTGTGGTAGGTTGAGATCTTGCATCCTGGTGTTTCTGTATATGCCTACTTTTAACTCTAATGAATAAAATATTGCCATTTAAAAAACAAGGGCAATGTGAATATATTTAATGCTACTGACTAAAAAATGGTTAAAATGTTAAATTTTATATGGTATATTTTACCATAATAAAAAGTAAATAGTAAGATTAAGAACAAGGGAATTCACAGAGGTTTTCTTAAATTGTGTCCTCTCATATCCAGAGTTTCCTGGGTCAATAAAGAAACATCTACATGTAAGGCCCAAAGGAAGAACTTGGTTCTGGATACAATGTCCTTTTGTCTCATGCTTTTTAGTATAATTGCTTTGGTCCTGAACATAGACATAACTAACAGAGGGAAAAAGTACCTATTATTAATTGTTTAGAGTTGCACTGTCCAACAGTTGCACTGTAGCCACTAGTCACATGCGGTTATTGAAAACCTGAAACGCAGTACTTTGAATTAAGACATCCTGGAATACGTACTAGATTTCAACAACTTAGTACAAAGAAAATAACATAAAAATCCACTAATGAGTTTTATACTGACTACAGGTTGAAGTGATAATATCTCACTTCAACATGAAAGTGGGGTTAAATAAAATATATTAGTGAAATTAATTTTACTTGTTTCTCTTAATTTTTAAACATGCAGCTACTAGGAATTTTAAAACCACATATGTGGTACACTCTATTTCTACTGGACAGTCCTGGTATAGATGCAGTAATTATAGCTTTTGAGAGCACTGGCTCCAGAGCCAAATTCCTATATTTGACTCTTAGCTCCATGACTGGCCAGTTGTAAGACATTCATCAAGTGATTTAACCTCCTTGTGCCCCAGTTGCCTGACCTGTAACATAAAAGCAATGGAAATATTCCTAAGGTTGTTGGAATTAAATGAGGGCCTGATACATTTGTGCTCTGTTGATAGAAGCAACAGCCTTTAGACACAGCTATCAGGATTTATGCTTGTGGTAAAGATATTGTGTGATCAGTGTCTGTAACAGGACTGAAAAATTTGTAAGTTAGGGCTTGGGGCTTCTACTGATAAAGATAATCCAAGGAGATTTTGGGGAAGCCACTTAGCCTTTTTCCTCCCCCCACCACTGCCCAAATGCTTCAACATACACACTTGCGTAATTTAACATTAATTACCTCACTGGGTGGAAATTAGATATGGACAGTTAAGCGAACAAGTTTCAATCCAGAGCGAAAGTATAAACATGATGCTAACTATTTTGACTTAATCCCTCTTCGAGAACCATGTGTGTTGTTGTTAAGCCCATGCTCTCCTTTCTCATCCTCACAGATTCCCAATGCTCCACCCGCTTATGAGAAACTGTCTGCAGAACAGTCACCACCACCTTATTCTCCATGAGAGCCAGCGAGGCCTTGAGAGGTGCTGAAATGATTTCCCTCATGCTTTTGCTTAAAATTGATGTGGATATGCAATGTTATGCTTCAGAATGCTGTAGAAACAATGTATATGAGCTCTACTAATAATAATAAGCTAAGTGTCAAATTCTTTGTAGGGCAACTGATTGAGGAAATGATAAGAAACATTAAAATGGGAAAAACTTTGTCAATAAACATTGTAATGGATTGATACTATCTGTGCCAGTAATAATAAATCTACAATGTTATTTTCTGAGGGAGAGCATTCAAGTGCTGTTCTGGGACCAATGGATTTCTTTTTAAGTTAAAATGTGGCTAAAAACTAACCACTATTCTGATTTTTGAAGAAGCAGCCTCTTGACCAACATGAACTCTAACAGAACAGGTGCAGGTTAGTCTGTGTTATGGAGTACTCAAAATGATACCTTTACAGGTTTAAGATCAAGAGCTGAATGACCGAACAAATTACAGTCAGATCCATCTGATCAGGAATCAGTCATGTCTCTTTGTGTTCTACAGTTCCATGGTGCAATAACAACACACTGCAGAGATACTGTATTTTCAGTAATACAGTTCATGCAGTTCTAATTACATTTCACTTCAATGCTCAATGCTATGATAATTAATGACAAGGATTTCCTGTTAAATCAAAAGGTGGTGTAAGGACTTAAACAAATAAAAGCTACTCTAGTTTGGCTGACACCTTGGTTTCAATGTCCCAAAGGCAATTTACCTCCTTTGGGCTCCCAAATTCCTCTCAAAAGAACATACAGAAGAAATCATAAAGGATCAGAAATTCTGGAATGGTGTCTTTATTTGTATAGCAACATTGCAATTTATGTGACATCTACATATTATTATCTGTCTAATGTTTTTCTTCTGATCAACCTCATTTAAAGTTTTTTGGCTTAACTTATATCACCACTCTAAATGGAAAACCAGTATCACTTTTTCTAAGTAGGGAATAAAGATAAAAAAGAAGATAATGAAAGCAAATTACTTTCATTGGAACCTAGAAAGATACTGATGATCACAGCAGGCCATCAACTTGAGACCTGCCCTCATTATTAAATAGGAAGATTAGCAAGAATCAGAGAAAATCTTCTGACATAATTAGAAGGCTTGTAAGAGAAAGAGATGACTTTCTCATTCTGTGACTATGTATCTAATGCTGAGTCAGTAAACCACCTACCATCCTCTTGTGTCAGTGGAAATGCCAGTGTGGCAAAACTGCATCATTTTCACTGAAGACAAGCTTGCATGGGGTGGGGGGACACTGAGTAAAGATATTTAGTACACACATTGAAAAAAACACATCATTCCTCAAAGTGCTAAAAGACATCCCATCTTTCCCGATTCTGTCCAGTCTAACTACTTAAACCCTCTCTCCCCTTTTCAAACAAATATATTCTGAGAAAGAAAACTTAACTAGGATTTGGCTAGCTCCTATCCTCATCTGTCTTGAGCCTCAGTCCTCCACTTCTACAGAAGAACTTGTATCCCTGTGCCCAACCACAACTGCTTATTTATCATTGTGTGTCACTGAGGGTAGGGGTAGGGGTCTGAGACTTACTTCCACCCCTGCTATAAACAATCTTCCTGCTATTAATAAAGTCCCAGTAGGAATGTCAAAAAAATTTTTTTGACAAAAAAATAAAGTTGGAGCCCTATCTCATATCATTATAAATATTAGCTAAAAAAAATTCATAGAGCTAAGTATAGGAGTTGAGACTACTTTTTAGTTAAGACTTCTTATTTTTCTTAGGAGAAAAAGAAGAATAAATTTTTGCAAAGTTAGATTTGGTAATGGTTTCTTAGATATGACAGAAAGCCACAAGTGATGTTGGTAAATGGAACTCATCAAAATGAAAAGCATCGTGCTTCAAATGATGAAAACAATCAAGAAAGAGAAGACACACAGCACTGGGAGAAAATATCTACAAATGATACAACTGATAAGGGACTTGTACGTAGTTTATATAAAGAACTCTTACAACAACAACAAACAATTAAAAAGTGAGCACATTTACAACACTACATATATTATATATATATATATATATATATATATATATAAAATCATGGGTTCATACTGATAACTCCAATTCTAAATCAACTACAAAGGTTTAGTTGTAACCTTTTTCATTCTAAACTCTTTTCATGTTTTCAAATCCATTTTTCCTGCTAGTTGGAAAATGACTTCTGTTAATCTCAAATTACCAACTTACTGCATTAATCACCTTAGTATGTAAGCATTTTACCATCAGTCTGCCATGCCATTCCACGCCCCCTCAGGAGATGCTCAGATCCTGACATCTTGCTGTGGACTACCACCAACAAGCTCCCTAACTGGAACCCTCCTTATCCTGCTCAGGTGTCCAAACCCTGTGCCCAAGCTTCTAACGGTCTGCCTACCCCTGACATAGAACTCCTATGGAACCTATTATTCAAATGTCCTCTTTATCACAACTGGGCTCTGAAAACCTTAGCTCAGTGATCACCAACCCCATCCCCCTACCCACTGTGCACATGACCTCCTCAAACTTCTTTGGCTGCTCACTCCCTACTCTGGGCCAAAGTCACCCTTGCCCTCACCTTCCCACAGATGTTCTATCTTCTGCAGAGACTTCATTGCCACTCATTGGCCACTACTATTACCTACACCCTGCACAACTTGGCAAAGAATAATAATAATAATAAAGAACCTATGGCTTGAGCCCTGGACGCCTTCAAGATCCCCAGACCATCATTTGCTGAGAGTTCTCTCTTTTCCTCATGGACAAAGGCTCTGTTTACAGCATTTTTCAAGGTAGTGTTCCAGGCGATGGACAAGGCTTCACTGAGTTTGCCAGAAAGAAGCTAGAAGAGTGAAATTCCATTTAAAGGAATAGAAAATGCCAGACAAAAGAAGAAACTGCTTCCTTCACAGAGGCAGCTACACTTTTGAAAATGAATCTCTGGACTGGAGATCAGCTGACAACTCTGGGAGCCATGAGTTGAAGATAGCAGAGTCACATGGGAGGAGCCTGGGTCACTGAGTCACTACTGGAGGAAAGGTTCCCCCATCTAGGAATGCTTTGATTAAATGGGGGTAAATTGGCCCCAAAGAAAATCCATGAACTGTTAACACATTGCCAAATTTGATACTGAAACCCAAGGCTGTTACTTAATACCTTTTTGAGGACCTTCAGGGCTCTGTCCCTGCCCATGTGAACTGACCAAACACAAACCAGAAGCCTCCAGGGGAGAGAGGTCTCTGTGACCTCTGCAGCCAGGATTAGGCTTCCACCCTGTTGAACGCAATTATAATTCAAGAGAATGAGCCTCACCCTGGGCTGTGGGCATGAGTCCTCTACTGCAGTGTGCCCTACCATTATGCCTGTCCAGCTCATGGGCAGAGAATACACAATGGCATGGAGCTGCTTTGATCTCAGAGGCTTCCTGCAGAATTGGGTTAAGATTAGAGTAGTCAGAGCTCATGGGTGATCTCCTCTGGCTGCAATCAGTGTTTTCCACTTATCCAAATGCACTGGACAGATAATATCACTATTTGTGCAGTAAGCAGAGCAAAGTTAGACAGTTCTGGTCTTCCCTCATCCACTCACCCTGCACCAGCCCTCAGAAGCTGTTCTCATTTTTGAGATAAGGTGCAAGTCTCCATGGGTTTCCTGAGGAGATGATACTGTAAAGATGAAAAAAAGCTAGCCAAAAGATTTTTAGCTCAAGTTAGTCAGTGAGAAGACCAGACTGATTACACAAACCAATGAAGTGCTCAAGTCACCTCCAGTAGAGACCAGTTCTCTGAAGTTACAAACACTGAGTTTGGTAGTACTTATAAATATCTGGACAGGTCCACTTGTCATTTGAGAACATTGTAGATCTTCTCCCAAAAGAACAAAAGTGAGCCCCCTAAACTCTCATTCCATGGCTTGATTTTAAGGACACTTAAGGGCTTCCCTGGTAGCTGAGGTGGTAAAGAATCTGCCTGCAATGCAGGAGACCCAGGTCACTTAAAAGTTGCATCAAAATCCCTTAATCTCAAGTGACTGTCCCAGAACATATTAAAAGCATTTCAGAAGGATACAGAACAACTTCAAAAGGAAATCATGGATGGTTTGAAAATACTTATTTTAAAGAAAGCCTAAAACTGCTATCCCAAGATGGGGGAAAAGAGTGGAAAATAAAAGAACAGGAAAAAATGCTTGGCAACTTGAAAACACAAAGGAAAGAGGCTTTCCATGGTAAAGAGGGCCCATTAAAATCTCTGAAACTGCACCAAAGACAATAAGTTTGCCTGATTTCTCTAGAGATTACATGGTTGATGGCAACTTGAAATTAGATAAAGAGCAAGGCAGAAACTTGAGAACTCTCTGGACTGTCAATCAGAAGTCAGTTTGAAGGAATCCACTGACCCTGACAAATGTATCCTTAAAAAGGTTTGAAGGAGAAAAACCGATGACTATTTAAAAAGTGAAGAAAATTAAATGAACAAATCACTTACAGTTCAAATGAATGCTCTCCAAAGTAGACAAAGTCTTTGCAGTCTGAAAACAGTTTGAAAGTGAGGTCCAAAAACTTTAGCTAAAACTTCAAATAGTGTCTGAACTATGTTAAGAATTAAGAACGTGTGACACAAATTTGCAGAAAATAATCAAGGAGAGAATTTACTGCATATAAATTGAGAAATGTCCCAAAGTGCACAAAAATATTAGTCATATACATCAGAAGGATGATCCCTAGAAAGTATGGCCTTGAGAATGAGCTGGAAAGCACTTCCTTTTATCAAAGCTGGATTGTCTTCCATGAGAAAAAAAGCTCAAAAAAGTTGTTTAGCAGCTGAAGGTACAAGTCCATCCAAAACTCCCCAACTATCCTTCCCTCTCCAACCCTCCCACCAGCAACCATAAGTTCGTTCTCTAAGTCTGTGAGTCTCTTCCTATTTTGTAAGTTCATTTGTATCATTTTAGATTCCACATATAATGGAACTCTGCTCACTGTTATGTGGGGCCTGGATGGGAGGGTGTTGGGGGAGAATGGATACATACGGCTCTGTATGGCTTTGCTGTTCACCTGAAACTATTACGACATTGTTAATCGGTTATAACTCAATACAAAATAAAAAGTTAAAAAAAAAAAAAAAGAAAGAAAGTTGTCTGGCAGTTACTGAGCTAAGAAGATAAAATAATCAAAACAAAAAATTGGCTGGAGCAGTTTAAATCCAGCTTTTCCTAAGTTTCCCACACTGTTCCACATGTATCCCTGGACAGAGGTAGAAGAGTATCAGGAGATTCTGAATCATCAGGTCCCCAAGGAAGATGGAGGGTTAAGCTCTCACCCTGAACAGTTCCCATGTCTTTTTAACCTCACCTCTCTTTTGATACCATTACTGGGAGGTATCAGGTCCTCACATCATCTGGTCAACTCACCTAGTAGTCAATTGGTCTTCCTGTGTCTCAGCTGTCCCTCAGCCGTGTCTGACTCTTTGCGACCCCATGGACTGCAGCATGCCAGGCTTCCCTGTCTATCACCAACTCCTGGAGCTTGCTCAAACTTATGTCTGTAGAGTCCATGATGCCATCCAACCATCTCCTCCTCTGCCATCTCCTTCTCCTGCCTTCAATCTTTCCAAGCAGCAGGGTCTTTTCCAATGAGTCAGTTCTTTGCATCAGGTGGCCAAAGTATTGGAGTTTCAGCTTCAGCATCAGTCCTTTCAATGAATATTTAGGACTGATTTCCTTTAGGACTGACTGGCTTGATCTTCTTGCAGTCCAAAGGACTCTCAAGTCTTCTTCAACACCACACTTTATACAGAGTGAAGTAAACCAGAAGGAAAAACATCAATACAGTATACTAACTCATATATATGGAATTTAGAAAGATGGTAACAATAACCCGGTGTACGAGACAGCAAAAGAGACACTGATGTACAGAATAGTCTTATGGACTCTGTGGGAGAGGGAGAGGGTGGGAAGATTTGGGAGAACGACATTGAAACATGTAAAATATCATGTAAGAAACGAGTTGCCAGTCCAGGTTCAATGCACGATACTGGATGCTTGGGGCTAGCGCACTGGGACAACCCAGAGGGATGGTGTGGGGAGGGAGGGGGGAGGAGGGTTCAGGATGGGGAACACATGTATACCTGTGGCGGATTCATTTTGATATTTGGCAAAATTAATACAATTATGTAAAGTTTAAAAATAAAATAAAATTCTAAAAAAAAAAAAAAAAAAAGCATGAATTCTTCGGCACTCAGCTTTCTTTTGAGTCCAACTCTCACATCCACACGACTACTAGAAAAATCACAGCTTTGACTATATGGACTTTTGTTGGCAAAGTAACATCTCTGCCTTTTAATATGCTGTCTAGGTTGGTCATAGCTTTTCTTCCAAGGAGCAAGTGTCTTTTAATTTCATGGCTGCAGTCATCATCTGCAGTGATTTTGGAGCCCAAGAAAATAAAGTCTGTCATTGTTTCCCCATCTACTTGCCATGAAGTGATGGGAACAGATGCCATGATCTTAGTTTTTTTGAATGTTGAGTTTTAAGCCAAGTTTTTCATTCTCTTTCACTTTCGAGACTCTTTAGTTCTTTGCTTTCTGCCAAAAGAGTGGTTATCTGTGTATCTGAGGTTATTAATATTTCTCCCTGCAATCTTGATTCCAGCTTGAGCTTCATCCAGTCCGGCATTTCGCAATGATGTACTCTGCATGTAAGTTAAATAAGCAGGGTGACAATATACAGCCTTGATGTACTCCTTTCCCAATTTGGAACCAGTCTGCTGTTCCATGTCCAATTCTAACTGTTGCTTCTTGACCCGCATAGATTTCTCAGGAGGCAGGTAAGGTAGGCTGGTATTCCCCTGGGAATACCTCGTAATCCCAGGTAAGGTGGTCTGGAATTCCCAATTTCCATCTTGAATTCCCCAATTCCCTTTAAGAATTTTCCACAGTTTTTTTTTTTTTTTTTTTATCCACAAAGTCTTTGGCATAGTCAATAAAGCAGAAGTAGATGTTTTTCTGGAACTCTTGCTTTTTCAATGATCCAACGGATGTTGGCAATTTGATCTCTGGTTCCTCTGCCTTTTCTCAAACAGCTTGAACATCTGGAAGTTCATGTTCACGTACTATTGGAACCTAACTTGGAGAATTTTTAGCATTACTTTGCTGGCGTGTGAAGATGAGTCCAATTGTGCGGTAGTTAGAACATTCTTTGACATTGCCTCTCTTAGGGATTGGAATGAAAGCTGAACTTTTCCAGTCCTGTGGCCGCTGCCGAGTTTTCCAAATTTATTAACATTTACTATGTGGCAGGCATTATCTCACCTAATTCTCAAGCAATCATGAATTGTAATTTAATTATCTTCACTCACGTTACTTTTGCTTTCAAAGCTTCCTTAGCTTCCTAACTACTTTCAGCGTATTTTTCAGTCCTCTTTCACACAAGTTAATTTTTAATCCTTCTTCATTAATCCTCTTAACCCATATTATTCTATTCAAACCCAAAGGTTCTGTTCCCTGTTGTTTGCGCTTTTCCTTTTTAAAAATTGAGGTACAATTAACATATAACCACATCAAGTTAACATTCACTACACAGTTACGGTTTTTTCTTCTTGTGGTGAGAACTTTTCAGATCTACTCTCTTACCCACTTTCAAATATACAGTAGTGTTGTTAACTTCCTTGTGATTTTCTGTGACTTGAGTCTCTGCAGGCTGAATTCTAAACATACTCTTTTATCTCAATACAACCACCTTGTGTATAAAACCTCTGGCAGCTCCCTACTAAACTCTTAGTTCTTTATTCCTCTGACATTTACTTTTAACTTGTTATATTCTTTTGCTTTTTGTGGGACAGGGATGGAAATTTATCTATGTTGTTACTACAGCCTCTTTTGTATTATATGGTTCTCAATAAATGTGTAGAATGAGTTTATACAACTCTTCAGATTTGACTTTACATTGAAAGTTATGCCTTCAGTTTATGTTGATAACTATATATATTAAGAATGATATTAAAGGGACTTCCCTAGTGGTCCAATAGTTAAGACTCAGTGTTCCCAATACAGAGGACCTGGGTTCAATCCCTGGTCAGGGAACGAGATCCTGTACGCTGCAACTAAGAGCCTGCATGCCTCAATGAAGACTTACCACCCCCATCAAAACAATGATATTATACGTAAGAAAACACATAGTTTCGGCTCTCTAGCACTTCATATATTATTTTTAACTATAGATTTAATTATAGATTTTCAGAGTCTGTCTCCAAGTTAAACTATAAGAACCTGAACCATACCATGCCCTTCAGCTTTCTTGTTAGTAAACAGCCAAGCATCAAGCACCATGGTAGATATAAATGCTTTCTGACAAAATGAGGAAAAATACCTGGGGCAGATGACAGCCTAATAGCAATAATGAGGCTTCAGGTTCAAGTGATGGCAAAACAACTTCTGGAATGAAGGTAAGTTGTATATCATTTCTGTATTATAGTACAGTATAATTTTTAATAACTAAACTCCCCATATTTTTTAGATCACTTTCAGATCCTGCCACCTTCTCAAGCTTTTAATATTAACTATATCTTGATTCGCTCTAAGTCAATGACAAACTAGATTGTAAACATTTTCATTTATCTTAGCGTATATTATAGCCATCACTGCTTTGATCATAAAACTATTGATGTCAATTACATATTAAATACACCAATAAAATTAGAGCCTTGGAATGAAAACAGAGATCTAAACAGCCACTTAGTATTTTATATATATACTAAATCACAAAGGAAAATTTTTTGGTAGGAAAAGTCATAAGGAATGAGAGAAAAGAGCTAAATACATGAGAGAAAGGAATGTTATTTCAGCATGTTTTAACTTAGCATTTAAAGTGATACTGAATACTGACATCCAAATGGCTTATTAATTCTATACTAAATGTGGAAACATACCCTTCTAGGATCATGAAGTCCTGCAGGTAGCATTGTGGCGATTTTTCTTCCTTTACATGGACACTTCAATGGATGACCTTTAAAGACTACTAAATGATAACCCTGAACACAAAGAACTGGGGAATTTGACTTTGCACTCTCTGGCCAAGATCCCAGAAATCCATGTGACTTACGAAACTGGAGGCAGAGGAAAAAGAATTTGACTTTTTGATTATATAAATCCATTAATTTAGTCACATTTCTAGTAAAAATGGGGTATTACTTTTTAAAAAGTAAACTAGACCTTAAATAATATAAGCTAACTAGATTCCTCATTCATTCAACAAATGCATATTGAATACCTACTGTGTGCCAATTGCTGGGGTGACAATGATGAAGACTAATGAGGTCTCTCTCTCTTTTTAAGGAAGACAGGCTGTAAATAATTGCGTACAAATAATTTTATTACAGCTTTGAAGGAGTTCCATGTACTTCTCACTCTATGACCTCAATCTGAGTGACTGCAATAACATGATGCTGGCTGGCATAAGGAGATAGAGTTATGTAATACATAATAAGAGCATATATAATGAAACATTAAGTCAAAGAGAACATCTGGGAAGACCGTGAAGTCTTAAACTTTCTAGGAACTGAAAGAAAACTACAGTACAGAAAGCAAGGAGGGTTAATTAAAATTAAGCTGGAGAGTGAAGCAGGCACAGACTGAAGATAGTAGGGAGGAGGGACTTTAAGGTTCACCATACCACACAGAGCTTTGATAGTCATATTAGGATTTTGATTTAGGAGTTAGAAAAGAATTAGTGGTTAATAAGTGAGAGCCTTCACTGGGAATAAAGTGAGTCATAAGTAACTAAGTAGTTTCTGGAAGTGATCTAGAGAATTCTTCTCAGACAAAAGATGAACTGTTTTAAAGATTTAAAAAGTTGAGTAGGTAAATCAATGCAGTGTATTCAAATATCACCCACTTCTCCCTGAAATCCAACCACTGTTTCTAAACTGACAAGGAAATGGGGAAGGTGACTAGAGTACAACATAGACATGATTAGCAAAGTTACTGCCTTAGAGTATGAATACAGGCTTTTGAAAGACTTTAACAACTTTCCAGGAATATTCTCACTGCCCTCTTCATTTTGATAACTAATAAATTTCAGTGTAGTTTCAAAAGAAGTCTTCAGGCCTACTCTTCCATACCATCTTCAACCTTGGACTATTAACTCCATGTGATGAGGTTTAATAATATCACTACAAATGGAATGTGGACAAGTATGCAATCATTATCCCAAATAAGATAATGGATACAAACATTGAGTAAGTATAAAATCTACCTTTTATTTAAGTAAAGGCAAATCTGAAATACCATAACGTTAAAACCCAAGAGAAAGCTGACCCATAAACACTGCTTTACCATGAAATTTAAGTAACTGCTCTGTAATGAAAAATCTGCAAAAAAGGAGGGAGTATTCATAAATAATTTGAAAAGGTGCTTGCATTCATCATTCTAAACTAAAAAAAATTCATGTTTTTAAATATCATTTTGGAAAATCACTATGAACCAACCCCTCAATGTAAAAATAAATGTATCGGGGGAAATTAGGTGAAGGGTACGTGAAACTTCTCATACTATCATTGCAACTTCTTCTGAATCCAAAATTATTTAAAAAGTTGAAAAAACATATTTGGCTTAAGATTACTTACTTTGATCAATGTAGAATTTGGTGATGAATTAAGAAAAAAAAGTTAAAACAATGAAATCCAGAGTGAAATTTTAAAGCAGAAGTCATGTAAAGTTATGCAAAAAGGATTTAAAGCATTAGGTTCAAATACTGAATATACCATCCACTTGAAGAAGGAAATGACAACCCACTCAGTGTTTCTGCCTGGAGAATTCCATGGACAGAGGAGCCTGGAGGTTTAAGTCCGTGGGGTCGCAAAGAGTCGGACATGATTGAAGCAACTTAGCACAGCACATACCATCCACTAGCTGAGTGACCTAGGACACACCATTTAAAATTTCAAGATTAACTGTGAAAGTCAAATGAGATATGTGGAAACAAAGTTTGTAAATTGTAAAGCCTTGTAAAAATGCTGTTTGTGGTTAAAATTTCCTAGCTTAAAATTCCTTTTTGTAAATATCTGTCCTCATTTTATATCACGTTATCTTTCAACAGAACAAGAACGCACTTCAAAAATGGTATTCAAACAAGGAAATACAGCAACTCAGTTTATTACATGCAGATTCTTCTGCATTGATGCTAACAGTTCACTGGTCCAAAATTACTAAAATACTTAAAAAACTATACATTATGTAAACAAAACATAAATAAGACAGCATAGTTCTTTGTACATATAGTTTAGTACAGGTTGTTAAGGATTTAGGGATATGTACAATTTTACACAATGGACTGCATTTTCACAATGCATAAATATATATATATATTTTTTTACAGAAACAAAAATATTATTCCACTAAAGACACAGAATATTGTATCAGAGATACACGCTGCAACAGTCCAAATTCAAGAAGAAACATGTCGATGCAGGTGTGCAAAACCCTAGCTTATTCCAAACTAGTCAAACTTGACTGTTCAATTTATGTCATATAGACAGGTAAATCCTGTCTATTTTAAACAAATAACCTTTGAAAACATACTCACATCAATGAGTGAAACGGAACAGATTTTTTCCTCCCCAAGAAAATCAAAGCCTTGTTGCAAGCTAATGAAAAGATACATTAACACACACACAAACTATGTATAGTATGTTTTCAACAGTATAATAAACAGTTAAAATTTTTATGGGAGTCAAAACAATGCCCCATTATTTAAAACCTGGCTCGTTTAGTCTAAATTCAAGATGCAGCTGTGTCAGGCTTCTCTAAGCCAGATGACTGAAAAGCAGGGAAGACAGAGGCAGGATTTCGACTGGCAGATACAATTTGAGAGAGTGATGGAGAGACTGAAGAAACCTTAGATGCTGGAGTATTTATGGTATTCAAAATGGCTCCTTCTGGGCTGACCAGTAATTTTTTGACTGACGTGTCCAAATGAAATACTGAAGTGTTACTTGGCAGTGGAGGATTACTAGAACAAATGGCAGAAACCAAAGATGTCTTAGCCAAAAGAGTTGCTGGAGGAGACTTAATTACTGAAGTCAGTGACACTGTTGGTACAGGAGGTGGAACAGAAACTTTAGCAGTTGGGTTTATGATTTGTGGTGCTGCAGGTATTGTGGATAGAGAACTTGCATTCCCAAGAGAGTTTACAATTTTTGTAGAGCTTTTTAGACAATGTTTTACAGGTTGCCCACTTAAAGAATTATTTGATGCTAGTGTGATCTTCTGGGCCAGGTTATCTACTGGCGTAGGCTGAGCACCTTGGCCACTATTAACAACTAAGGGAGGTCCATATTTTGGATTAGTAGATATAAGAAGAACATGGCTGCCTGCTCCAAGACCTTGTGGTGGAACTATAAACCGGGCTCCATTAATCATGATCTGAGTACCAGGTGCCAAAGGTGTACTGGTGTTGATGACTATTTTTTGCTGAATACAAGGTTCACTGAACTGACTCCCTATTAGACTAGTTACATTTGATGGTGCTGTAGCAGTGTGAATGGCAGTGACACCTGGAGTAGAACTGTAACTAGGGATCGATTTTAAGAAAGCAGGGGACATTTGCTGGTTTGGCAGAGAAGCAAAATTGGAAATGTTAATTATTTTACCTGGATTTGGTGAAAGGGATGGCAATTCAGTTTGAGGTTTATTTGTGTTTATATTTGTTGGCACTGT